>NC_142117.1:15590000-15893750 GCF_056152115.1 Neolamprologus brichardi | reverse complement strand
ACCAGGTTATTTGTCATTTTCTAGTTTTTCAACTGATGATTCTTGCAAACCAAACTTACAGACTGAGATCTGAATTCCAGCTTACGGATCCTCTGACTTTCCCATTGGAAAGACGCGCATGCTCTGAATGAACAGAAATGTGGGAACAATGAGGAGGACTTGTGATTAACTTCTTGAATTTTCAATTTATTTACCCCTGTGTTTCCTGTATGCTGTTGTCAAGCTGTTTATATTCTATCATTTTGATAGTCATTTGTCTCTGGTGCTGTGTTTTTGGCTGACGCCCCCATGTCTTGTTGTCTGATTTAGTTTCAGCTGTGTCTCCCAGGTGTCTCACTCTGCCCCATTCACCCCTCTGTGTATTTATAGTCTCTGTCTCCCTTTTTCTGATCACCTTCACTCCTAGCCTTGTTGTGCTTCTTTGGATTTAGCAGTTTCTTTTCTGTTTTAGAGTTTTATGGACTTATACTCCAGCTGAATAAAGGTTGTTTTTATTTTTTGTTAAGTTCTGCATTTGAAGTTAACATTTAGGTCCTTTTCTACACCACATGTCACCGTAAGAGGCCAGAGGCTTTGGCAATGAGTATAGCAGCAGTATATCTGGAAAAGAAAATGGCCTGGAATGAAGTGTTGTGGGATAATAAATGAATAACAATGTGGGAAATGTAAAATGTGAGCATGCAATAGCATTTTACACACTTGGTGTAGTAAAATGTGGCCTCGAAATCTATATTTTTATTTTCTATACATGAGCACTCAGCAAGGCCAAGGTCAAATGCTTAGCCAATATAGGTTTCCATGTCCCCCAATGCCTAGTATACTTTTGTAAACTTTGAAGATGATCCATAAAACATTCTGGGTAATATAGTATGTTTTTATTGATTTTAACATTTGGTGTGACCTTGACCCAATTTTCACCAAAAATCTATTAGCTTGAGCTGTTACTGACGTCTATCATTGTACAAAATGTAAAAACGATCTGAATCTGAAACCCTGCATCTGAAAAAACACAAAAAGACAGACAAACTAAACTAATTACACACTCCCTCCGTTGAGGGAGGGAATGAGACAGTGCAGTTGCCTCCTCTGATGACAAATCTGAGACACACTGGTCACCTTCAAACTGCTCAGTTTCTCTAGTTTATTCTGAAGTGGGCACAAATCTGTCTATACAGCACACATTCACTGGTTAAATGTCCCTTAAAACAGGTTATATTCAGGGTGCTTACTGAACAAACAAGACTGTAAACATTAAAATTAATAAGCATGTTAAACTATAAATAATAATGGTCCTCTCTGTCTCGGGGGAACGGTGCGGAGGTGAGTCCAAGTGAATACAACATCAGCAGTGAAGAGTCGAAGGAGAGCCTCTTCACCTTGACCAGCAACCTCAGTGTGCTGGCAACAAAAAGTTCTCACGTGGACTGTCTGGCCTCTGTTTCTGCCCTCCCCCAACCACTGAAGAGCACAATCAGTCTAAAAGTGGGTGAGTTACATTAAATAACACACACACACACGCACACACACACACACACACGCATACACACACACACACACACGCATACGCACACACACGCACACACACACACACACACACACACACACACACACACACACACACACACACGCATACGCACACACACACACACACACACACACACACACACACACACACACACACACACACACACGCATACACACACACACACACACGCATACGCACACACACGCACACACACACACACACACACACACACACACACACACACACACACGCATACGCACACACACACACACACACGCACACACACACACACACACACACACACACACACACACACACACGCATACGCACACACACGCACACACACACACACACACACACACACACACACACACACACACACGCATACGCACACACACACACACACACACACACACACCAGATATTCTGAAAATATTCTGGGGTTTTTTTCCATCTGAGATTGTTGAGTTTAGACATTTAAAAATATTAATTCCACTCTTCCAGTGATGTAAAGAATATGCGCTTTCAATATCCGTTCACATGTGTTCTAGCTCTAAATTTTCTTTTGCTATTAGACATGTTTTTCTTATGTACATTTTCAAGCCTTTCAGCTAGTTTCCAGATTCTTCTGTGTGAATTTCAGTTCTGCACTTTGGCTGTCAGGTGAATGATTTGGTGTATTTCAGCCCATTAAACAAGTTTTTTTGTTTTCAGCAATTATAAAAATTCAACTCAAACCATTCACACTGCATTTTCTACAGGAAACGCATTCTCTAGTTTTATATACCGGTTTCAGTTACTGTTGTTGATATGTTAACAATTAGAATAAGTTCAAATTCTCTTAAAAATAATAACATCAATATGTTTTGTTAAGAACACTTACTGGACTTACTACTGGAAGTATTTTGAGAACTGTGAGGGGCCCTTACAAACATTTGAAAGAAACAAATCTTTAATCATAGATGGAGACTTATGCAAAAATACTAATGAGGTTTTAAATTTGATTTCTGTCATGGTGTGCTGTGGCAGGCAGGTTGTAGGACCCAAACAAACATGACTTGTACGCGGAATGAAACTTAAAGCGGCAGCTTTTATTGCTGGAAAAACATTTCATAAGAAATAAACTTCACAAAATACAAACCAAAACATCAAAACTGAAAACTAGAAACTAAACTGGACTCAAGAAACTAAAAACTAAGAAACAACAACTAGGAAAACAAATCGAGAACTATGAACTAGAATTAAGTCAGGAACACGAAGGGAGAAAACACCCAGCCCACCGAGAACTAAAGAAACCCCCAAAACATGAACAACAATAATCAAGAAACTTATTTACATTGACTGGAACACCAATACTGGGTCGCAGATAGTTTCAGTTTCTCTGTCAGTCAGTTTCATTTGGTCTGACACAACAACAGCACAGATGTTTAAGTCTTTGGAAGAAGCCCTTTTTCTTATTTTTCTTCTTGATCTCAAGGTGTTACGACTTCAGACTGGATTCAGTTTCAGCAAAAGGTTCCTCACAGGGAACATCAGGCACTGGGACAATTTCCGAAAGAGATTCTTCAGCTGGTGGAACATTGGTCATTGACAGACTGTCAGAAGGACATTCTTCATTTGATTACTGAAGGAGGTTCTTTGACTTGTGTAACATTAGGCACTGATAGATTTTCAAATGGAGATCCTTCACTGGGAAGACTATCGGACATTCTCAGACTTTCAAATGGAAGTTCTTCATTTGGAAAAACATCCGGAAGACTTGAATGGGGGTCGAAGATTTTGGATATGTGGATCTTGGCTACATCGGCAATCATCTTCAGCAACACCGGTGCAAAGTTTGCTATGTTTTTAAATAGAATTTCTGTCTGATCTCCGTCAGGATACTCTGGACCATATCGTCTCGGATGGGTGAAGATGGCCTGGCCTTCCATAACTGTGAGATTTTTGGAGACATGATCCAAAGTGGCCTTTGTGACACTTGTGGAGAGTATGCTTAAACTCTGGGAGGCCATGTTTAAGAGGGGACGAGGAGAAAGCTCCCAGAAAGATGCGGGGACCGACCTCTATCACCACCTCCTGTGCGGTGGGAAGTCTGGTGCTTTGTGGTTCCTGCTGCCTGTCTTTCAGGATTTGAATGTAATCCTTCACCGCGCTGAGGAGTTTAGGTGTCCTTTAGAATAACATTGTAAAAATGATTTTTTAAACATATTTGAAGCATCACATAAATATTGAAACACTGTAGCTGGACTGTTAATAACTGTATGTCAGATGTGACTCACTGAAATTTAGGAGGTATGGCCTCTGGAATTTTAAGGAACATTCTGACTTGAAACTCAGTGTCCCTCATTTTGTTAATGACATTCACTGCCCATACCCGAAACAGAAAACACATTTACAGTGCAGTTTTGTTTAGAGGTTATGTGAACATAATGAAAAAAGAAATCTCCAAATTACTTCAAGTCTTGTGAGTTTTCTAGTCTTAGCAGATTCAGAAGAGGTTTGGTTTCCTCTTCTTCAAAATCTTCTCATTCAAACTCCCAAAGTCTTCAAAAGAAAAAACAACAACAGAGGTTTTCTCTCAGCATTTACACTTTATCACAAACAGACTTCAGGTGTCACAGTAACTCACTGCTCTTTGAGTGTCTCCTTGCTTTTCTCCACCAAAAGATCTCTCAGATCTTCGGCAGTGATGTTTGGTGGAATTAGATTTTCCTGCTGAAGTCTGAGAAACTCCATCATCATTGCAATCCTAAAATAAAAGGAGACATTTAATCACCACCACTCTCAGGTCCTCAGAAATTACCTGATATTTTCTGTCAGTTTTGGTTTGCATGGATCTGGGTCTTACCTGAGCCCTGTAGCCAGGAAGATGGCAGTAGATCTTTACAGCTGTGTCATAAATGGGTGTGTTGAACAACACCTGTCAAAGAAATAGCAAGTTACTCATTGTTACTTAAAATGATTCTCAATTTGTCAACTTTTAAAAATACATCAAATTCTTTAAATGGTTGAAATGCAGTATAAACAAAAACTGTCACATACCCTGATGGGTTTGTAGATTCCTCGACTTGCTTCCATTTAGATGTTATAGTCGTATTGCAGTCGGGAACAAAAACTGTCAAATACTCTCCAACGATGGCGTAAGGTAAGATCTTGATCTGAAAATGCTCTGAACACACCTCTGGTTTTGCTTGTACAGATGAGCTGTTCTTATCTTGTCTTTAAGTCTGACGTCATTAGCCGTGTCTGGGTCCAAACTCTGCTAAGTCAAAGATCACTGCATTACTGAGAGTTGATAAACTGTCTAAATTCTTTCTTCTGTAATAAAATGATCAATGTGGCTGCTCTACCAGATGTAACAATTAGGTTTAACATCCAGGCATCTAAGAAAACAGACTTTATGCAATTTAACAGAGTTAGAAGTTAGCAGGGAGTTAGCTTGCTAGCTTCCATCTAAATATAATATATTTTGTTCTGAATGAGGAATTTCTGAAAAAAAATTATATGTACAGCTCTGATTTCACTTCAGACATAAAAGAAGACAGAAAACTAAACAGCAGTGACGTTTTGTAGGGTTACTGAAGTTTGGCTGGCTGATATATGATGTGCTACATGGTGGCTAGCGACACAGCTATGTTAGCATAATATAAACACAGGACTGGACGATGAACGCTAACTTTTTTCCACTAGATAAAAGTTAACGTGAGGGTGAGTGATTTTGTTGTTTTTAGGGGCTTGTTGAGATTAAATAGAACAAGATACAAAGCATTAAAACATGCTAAAAACACAACAGCCTTAATAAACGCAGAGTAGTTTGGGCCTGGAAGCAGGATTCATCACGTCATTGCTTAAAGACCAGATAGTCTGATGCTGATTTAAGAATGTAGAATTCTAGAGAGGTCACCATGGAAACTCTTGATGTGAGTTTCGTGTTATTCAATGAAAAGAAAACACTTTATGTAAGTCCCACGTTATTAAAAGTTACCCCAAACAGTCTACAAAGGTTGTTTTCTGTCCACCAAAGCAAATATGATTGAAGAGATTTTTGTAACTTCACTTCTCCAAGCACGCACAGTCTGTGTAATATGTGAATAATAATAAATATGACTTTTCCTCTCTTTTCCATAAAAAGTTCCCAGTAGGGTTTTTGACCGTTGGCACCATGGAGCTGTGGGCTTTAAAAAAAAGTCTTACACACTGTACCCTGTAATTACTGTACTTCTAATTTCTGAAAAAACACTCTAAAGCATCTTCTAAAACTTCAAAATCTATTTGGGCGATTTGGAAACAACAACAATTAACTGAAGTATAAAAGTATGCGCTCCAAGGTTCACGTTGGGGACTATGGGGTCAGGAGTAAATTAGATTTAGTTGCTTTCTGTGGCAAATTAATTATTTTTCACCAGAAATAACAAATATTTCCATAATTAACACACTTCAAATTGTGTGACGGCTACAGTCAGATATCTGCAGGGATGTCTCATGTGCTCACTGCAGTTAAAGTAGTGTTACTAAAAATATTAAGACACAAATGGCAGTAATACTTTAAAAAAGGCCTAATGACTAAAAAGAGGTAACTTAGTTACACCTGCTCAACTGCTCATTAAGAGAAATATCTAATCAGCCAGTCACATGGCTGAAAATCGGTGTATTTACAGTAGGCATGCAGACATAGTCATGATGACCCTCCGAAGGTCAAACTTAGCATCAGAATGGGGCGAAGAAAAGGTGATTGAAGTGACTTTGAACGTGGCATGGCTGCGGGTGCGAAATGGTTTGATCTGAGTATTTCAGAAACTGCTGATCTACTGGGTGGGATTTTCCCACACAACCATCTCTGGAGGTGAAGGACAAAAGAAGAAGTAGCAAGCCTGAAAAAACACACTCTCTCTAAGAGAGTCTTTACTGGACTGTGTGCACAAACCGAAACTACAGATTTTCAGCCTGGTAACCTCAATTACCTTTTTACACCTTAACCTGCATTTGTCTCAACTACATTAATGTATTTGTAAGTTAAAAGTTTAATTTACTTGTAGTAGGATGTAATCAAGTGCTGTGGTATCTTACTTCTCAGTTACTACCTTTAGGTGACACTGAATGTCTATGAGACAGCAACGTTCAGTATTTGTCATTTTTCAGTGACCTCTATCTCTGTGTTTGATCATCAGTCTGCAAAGGCAGTGTGTTTTTTTGTACTATAATACATCTGTACTCTGCATACTGCAACAGAGCACTGATCTTTCCTGCCATTTCACATCTACTGTGTTTAGAGAGCAATATAACATTTTGCATTTATATTATGTTCCATAGCTTTTTGGAGACTTTTATGTTGTTAGGCAGGATGTTAGGCAGGATCATGGCATTACATTGAATTTTAGGTGTTAAAAATACAAAGTGACTGCTTTTCATTTAATCAAATAAATAAACATTCTGATGAAGAGCCACTAAAGGACGTTTTTGGAGTAACTTTCAGCAGTAATTTGTACATGAAATAGTTAGTAGACATGTTATTAACCCTATGAAAAAATCTTTAGTTCTATTCAGGTACAGAGCCATAATTTAGGCTACAGGAAACAGTTTTATTCAAATACAGTTTATTGTCAAAATGTTCAGTGACTGCACTTTTACAACTTAGCTATTATAAAGTGACCACAAACATTTTAGAGCCAATTCATAGTGTTTAATTGCTTGTGTGCTCGAATGTGTTAATGTCTCTGTGTGTAGCCTGTATAGTTTATCTTGCCACTAAAACACATTAAATAATTGAATAAAAACTCATAAATTACTTAAAAATTCAAAACAATTTTACCTGTTCACTTGATGCCAGTTCGGCTCTTTCTCTGCATGTCACTCATTCGCTGATACAAACACACACACACACACACACACACACACACACACGCACACACACACACACGCACACACACACACACACACACACACACACATGCACAGTGAGAGTTGTCTGTCAAGCCTCTTTTTGTTCTGTCCTGCTTTCGTTCTCTTTCTTTACATGTCTTTTTGTTTCTTTTTTTAATCGTTCACTCATTGTGTTCCTCACTTTGTTCTCCATGATTTTTTTATATCTGTCCCCTTCTCTCTATTGGGAAACATGTGAATCATCACTGAGCGATATTTTAGATGTAGAGAGCGGTACAGAAAAAGGGCTGCCAAGTCAGTGCTGGATGAGTCTGCATCACAGGGTGCTGATGTTACAAACCTCTCTCCGAGGCCCACATCTTAAAAATACAAACGCATTTATAATCTTAGCATTTTTTCAATTTGTTCTCGCTGTTGTAACAATTTCTTTACTCAGAGCAGCTTCCCTCTGCACACACCCTCATGACTGTACTACAAATTAAACCAGGAAATTAAACAGTTTTCTATCCACCAAGTCTGCAAATCTGCAGATGAGCTGCAATGTGAAAAAGCAGACAAAACAGAAACACTGCTTTTGTTTTCTTTACTAAACAATGTGACCTTCTCTCCTCAGTCGCCGAGGTGTTGGAGGAAGGAGGCTACTGCACAGTCCCGCTGGCGATAACTGCCTCCCTCTCTGGTTTTCTGGTGCTCCTTCTGCTCTGCATCTGCACTGTCCTCTGCTACAGACAAAGGAGACAAGCAAGTAGGCACTTTACCTTAAACTGCTGTCCGTGAACATACATCACACTTTTCCAGTACAGAAACTGTGAGTAAAGTATAATGAAGAAGACAGGTGGAGGCATGCTGTGACTCGGCACTGCCCCATGGTGGCCTTCAACAAGGGTACACAGTATTCTTTCTGACAAAAGCAGAACATTTGTTCTCAGCAGAAAGGAAACAGCAGCAGGAAAGGTTATAGAAGTGTGTGTGCATGGCTGCAGAGTGGGAAGACTAAGTGTGATTTTAGTTGGATTAGTGTAGGTAGTAGGTAGGTAGTATTTCTTATAAGAACATCCCTTACACAGTGAAGCGTTCTTACATTTATATCAGCAGAATCGCCAACTATTCAGGTACATGTCTGCACACATAAACAAAGGGACTCACACAGTAACACACAGCCACGAAATGTCATTCCTAAAAAGGGAATAATAAGACACCTTGAGAAAGCTGGGATATTTATTTGCTTAGAGAACTCCTGGAAACACAGAAAACAGCCAACCTAAAGGCTAAGTCTGCAGTTGTGGTCAGAAATTAACATACAGTACACTCATTATGGGCGTGAATGTGATGGTACTTTGGGGCCTTTAATGACTTCTTTGAACTGTTGTTTTTCCAGAGTACAATGACTGTGCAGCATACATCTATAATGAATTTTAAAAACAAGATTTTACTATATTTTACTCAACGCAGGGCCAAAAGTGTACATAAACCCCCACTAATATTTGATTAAATATCCCTTAGCTATCAACATGCTTTTGGCATAATTCAGGCTGAATATTTGAGCTCTCCTCTTGGCAAAACTGGTGGATTGGTGGAGTTTATTTAAATTTGGCAAAAAAAAAAAGAAGCTTTTAAGCATTGTACACAAATTTTCAAGGGGGTTGATGTCGGGACTTTGGGAAGCTAATTCCAGAAGCTTAATGTTAGTCTGCTTCATCTATTCCAAAACCAGTTCTGATGCGTTTGGCATCATTTTCCTGCATAACACAAAACTGTGTTAAAGTTTCACCTGTTTAGCTGTTAATTCAAAGTGAAGCTAAGTAAGTCCTACTCCTTCATTATTCCATTCATTGTGCAATGTACCAGTACCACTAGCAGCAAAACAGCCCCCGAACATGATGCTACCACCATACTTGACACCTGGTACAGTATTCTTAGGTTTGAAAGCCTTTGCCTTGTTTGATCATAAAACTTTTCTTATTCATGTGGAAAGGTGCAAATTTCAGGCAGGTTTGAAGGTGCTGATTTTGGGCTTCTTTCTTGGCCAGCACCCTCTCAGCTTGGGTCTACTTCCAGACTTCACCAACATGGTGACACAGCTTAAAAATCTTTACCTCGAGTTGTTTAAACTGATAATCTTGGAGTCTGCAGTGTTCAGAAATGGCTCTCAGAGATCTTCCCAAAAGCATCGAGCATTGGTCAGTCTGCTGCATGCTATTAAAAGACACTACCAGATGTGCTCAAATTGATTACTGACAAGAGGTTAATTGGTCTTGTCAAGCTTAAAGACATTGCAAAACCTTCAGCACCACTTATTAAAAGGGAATCTATTTATATATTTGAGCCTGTATGTATGTTTTGGCTCTGTGTGGATTATAGAAAATTGTGTTATTCAATGTCATTAAATATCTATTTTGTACAATCACTCTATCTTGGAAAAAGAACAATTCAAAGAATTCATTAAAAAAATAAGTACCATGACATTAATGCCCAAGGTGAGTCATGCAAACTTCAGACCACAGTTTTCCCAGTGTAATGTTACATCTTCTATGTTTGATTCTCAGGTTATTGTAGGCAAACTGGATAAAATGTGCTTTTTAGGTGGATTTTTTACTTCTGAATAGAGACACCTTTTTATGTGTTGAGCTATTCTGACTGACTGTGCTCTTTGTTTTCATATTTACTGTACAAACAAGAAAGGTTTATCAATCTAATCACACAACTCTTAAGGAAAAAAGTCACCAAGCATACAATAATTAAAGACTGCAGATAACAAAGGCCATCTCCGAGGGGAAGCTCACTCTAGGAGGCAGAGGAGGTCTGTTTGTGTGCGATAAGAAAAAAGTGGCCCTGAGTCACACATTTTAAGTCAGTGTAATCCCTGTGACTGATTCTGGACCACTGCAAATCGTGGCCATGGTTTGGAGCCAGGGGATTATTATAAAGCAGGTGTGACCTTTCTCTTTTGGCAGTTGATTCTGTACCTGAAACGTCTGATACCTCCTCCATCATTGTCCTTGCTCCATTCTTTGAAACATCCTTGAGTTAATTCATAAGGATGCTTCTAATGCTAGGGGATGGGGCATGCTTTCGAGTTGGTGAGCTCTTCTCTGAGTAATCCACCTCAGTAGGGACTAATGTATGCTTTGGAATTATGGGGGAGAAATGTAAGGGATCTAGCTCTCAAAGACATTGGCCAGCGTGACAGCAGGGATTTAAAATATAATGACAAAGACTGGTTCTCTGCCTATAAAGGGAAAGTGAAGCATTTATATCTCTCCTGAGGCAAGTGCCATCTGTACCATTGTTACGCTGGTGTTGTTCTCGCCATGGCCAGGAGGACCTTTGGCAAAGGAAACCACGAAGCCATGTTACAAAACTCATTAGCTCCAGCTTTCAGTGCTAAATTGTAGACTGGCTGGAGGCTGTTATATTAGTGTAGAACCCAAACTAATAAACAGCAGGACATTTACAGCTTTCATATTGATGTAGATGCAATGAGCAAGCATAATGTTTCTGTGGCCAATGCAGTGAGAATAATAAAGTTAGCAGCTGATAGCTCATTACAGTAAACTCGATGCCTCTCTCTCTCTCTCTCTATCTTTTTTGCTTTTCAGAAACAAGCCCGCAGGAGGTACTAAGGTGAGATTTAAGAGCTCTTTTGTTATATACAGAGATTTCTAACCCTTAGATCTACTGTGGGACTTTTTTGAGGAGGAAGCAGCTTCTGTAATCAGAGACCTACAGCACAGTACTGGGTGCACTGAGCTCCATTTATATTTTACATTAGCTGTTAAGAATGCATGCAGCTTATTTCCGGGAATGAAGAGGTTTTCATTGATCCTCATTATAAAAGAAAATTGAAGGCACAAATTTGAAATTCCACCTTTAAAAAGTAATTATTTTGGTAGTAATTTAACATGATTCGGACTGTCAACTTATTCAACATTTGTTTTCCATATAGCTGAAATACACATTCAGAGTTGAGTACTTCAGTCTGATAGTAAAATAAAGTGAAGAATGATGTCCAAGCACTTTATAATGAAAACAGCACAGAGGCCTGTAATATACTGCAGCTTAGCTGGGAAAAGAAAATTGTCTTTTCACAACAGCCTCTGATGATGTGACTCTGCCATACCTCCGCTAAACATTATCATTTCTATTGCAGGTTTGACCAATCGGTGTTTAGTAGAAGTGTCGATGCTGATGCGCCAGAAGGGAAAGTTAACCTGGGATACTCTAGTGAGAGCCCTACAGGTGAGAGTGACCAGCAGATCTTAGCATTCAATTAAAAATATTAAGGTCGTTACCATTTGGATATGTTTACAATCGCACTGATCTAAACGACTTCAGTGTTTGTGTTGCCTTCCGGAGATGTTTCAGCGTAATGTGCTGTGTTCAGTGATCAATTTCTGTATTGACCTTTCCCGGTAAATTACAGCACTGGCACCTGAGCAGGTTTCATTTTCACATAATAGACTTTTGAAACGTGCGTGACTAATTCAAAAATAAATCTATAATATGATAGTTTTTAATTTCTTCTGTCAAAGTCAGATTATGATCACTTAGCAGTGCAGTTTTATTGCAGAGTGATTTGGCTGCTTTGCCTTTTTCCACAATAACAATGTAGCTTTTCATGTTTGCTGTACAGAATTACAAAATGTAGGTAACATTAGAGTTTGTGAGCCATGTGGGAAGTAAGCCAGTGGAAAAAGATATTCATGCAGAATTCAAAACCACAGCTGCATGGTTTGCAAAATGATTATGTGTAATTAAGTTACACATGATTTGTGGTGGAAGAAGAAGAAAAACAAGATAAATCAATCACATCTTTTTACAATAGACACGATAAAACAAACAAACAAAAAAAATCAAAGGTTTTGCTCTCCAGCGAAAAAAAAGGATTTGGTTCTGGTCTTAAAATTAGGTCAAAGCAACCTCAGATGACCTATAAAACATGACATTTACATGATGTCATTATTTATTTAACAATAAAACAATAGCAGTGCATGAAAAACTAAGTAGACCCCATTATTTGCTAAAGATATCAGCACAAACACCTCAAACTAACTGTTGGGCACGATGGTGGAGTGGCGATGATTTGGGTTTGTTTTGCAGCTGCAGGACCCGGGCGCTTTGCAGTTAATGAATAAACCACGAACTCCTAGCTTGTATAAATAAGTTTAGCAGCAAAAACAAAAACTTATCTTTTCCTCTGTGACCTTATCAGTTTTTCACGCTGTGGAAGAATTTCGTCCCACTCTTCTGTACAACAGTGCTTCCATTCATTGAGGTTTGTGTCCCACCGTGACATTTCAATCACTGAGCTTTGGACTTTGACTCCAACAGTTGTAATCACTGTCCTGTTGATGAGCCAATAATGGCCAAGCTTTAGATGTCGGACAGATGGCCTAACATATGAGTCTAGAATACTTTCATGGTTGACTTGATGACCAGAGGAGGCCCAGCTCCTTACCCACTCTCCACCACTATGCTCAACAGTTGGAATCAGGTGTTTGTGCTGATATGCTGTGTTTCATGGCATTATGCTTGTTCTGTATATAATTTTTTTCAGTTACTTCCTTTAGAAGATCGTCTCCCTCGCTCCCACCCCATCCCTACTATCCTCTTCTGTCACACTAACCCTCTGCATGTCCTCCTTCACTGCATCCATGAATCTTCTCTGTGATCTTCTACTTGTCCTGCCTTCTACATTTGCTAGGCAGGAAGAAAACTTTAGAATATAAGTACTTTTTTTTTTATTACCATGACTCTACATAAATACACATATAAATTACAAATACGTCTTTGGGCATGTAAGGTATTTGAAAATAGCTTAACGCGTTTTTCTTAAAATGTCAATTAGGTTTTAACCCCTTAATAATTCATAACTACAGTAGGTGGCTCCAGTGCATCTTCAGGCAACCATAATTTGTCATATCTGGGTGTAAAACACCACGATTGTGTGCTACCCATTCCAAACCTCTGAGCCATTAAACCTCCTAAATCCTGCTCTCTCCTACTGAGGTCTCCTTCAGGTCCGAAGTATGCTGTTGCCGCTTGAAGGAGCTGTTAGGTTAGATCAAGCTAAAAAGCTGTTTTTCACTCTGCAGATGCAGTTAACAGTGAGCTATTCTGGGAAACTCGTAGACAGATGGACTTTGTCAGCTTTCGCAAGGTAAGATAGAAACAGAGAAGGTGGGAGGGATAGAAGTCAGAGAAACAGAGATGAACTGGAGCTGAATAATTCGGCCAGTCATTCTGCAGCTGGACGTCATGTCACATCCTTCCCTGTTACAAAGAGCATAAGGGAAATGCACTCTTGCACCTCTGCTGGCCTCCTCATGCAGATTAATCTCAACAGATTACTGCATTAACCAGTAATAATGACACTATTTTTAGTTAACAGGACATCTGTCATCACCCTCATTGTCATAATGTATCATAAATGATGATCTACAGATGTATAGACCAGACCCTTCCAATGTATCCTCCTCTTGTCAATACTGTAATTGCACCTCAGAAGACTTGGTATAGACTAACTGACATGCAAGCTGTCTTGCTGTTTATATCTCTCCTGTTGGTCATTAATGAACGACTGGTTCCTGGCAGTAGTTTTCTTCTTGGTGTTTTCACAGGTACCTGTTGTTCTTCTACTCTGCTCAAAAATGTTGTAGTTTTGTTCAGTAAAACCTAAACTTTGACAGTTTCATCAGGTCCCTGATGTGGTGTCCTCCAGCAGCTTTTCTACACAAAGTGAGAGCCAGGCCAACATGTGTCCTCAAGAGGATGACTGCAAGAATGTCCGGAGAATCACCACTGTTTGAATATTAATGTTATGTTTTGTTTGCATGACTTTTGTATAAGTATTCACATTTTTTTATAAAGCTACAAGCTAAGGGTATATGTTTTTGAACTACAAGTATCTAACACAATCATTTAGCAAAAAAGAAAAATCACTCCCTGGACACTTCATTAGTTACTCCTAGAGTGAGAATGATGTGTCATCCTGCTGGAAGGAAAAGATGGGTACACTGTGGTCATAAAGGGTCTGACATGGTCCGTAACAATACTCACGTAGGCTGTGGTGTTTACCAAGGGGCCCAGAATGAGCCAAGAAAATATTCCCCACACGTGGCACCTGGTGTGGGTTTCTGCTGCTGTAGCCCGCCTGCTTCAAGGTTTGACATATTGTGCATTCAGAGATTCTCTTCTGCATACCTTATTTGTAACCAGTGGTTATCTGACTTATTGTTGCTCACTGAATATTTTCTTTTTCAGATCATTCACACTAAGCCCTAAAGGTGGTTGTGTGAGTAAATCCCAGTAGCAGCCGTTTCTGAAATACTCAGAGCAACCTGTCCGGTTCAGAGTCACTTAAATCACCTTTCACACCCATTCTGATGCTCGGTTTGAGGTTCAGGGGGCTGTCAACCATGTCAACATGCCTAAATAAAGTGCTGCCACGTGATTGGCTAATTATATATTTACATTAATAAGCAGTTGGACATGTAAACCTAATGAAGTGGCCAGCGAACGTACGCTGTGATGACTTTTCTCATTTAATTTTAATGAAACCATGATATCTCAACAACACATTGTATATTTTAAATTTTTTTTCAATAAACTGTATTATTGCATATTAAAATATTTTTGGCCGATCACTGAATCCTTGCATTTACAGTCATAGTAATTTGAACCAGCATGCCGGATAATCCACAGTAAACATTTTCATACAGAGTAATGAGCATTAAAAAGAAACTTCATCTGGCAGCGTTGCTATGGAGAAGTCAAATGGACCCTTTGAGACAGCTGCTCGGATGCTCAGACAGATTTTAAGCAACTTAAAAGGCATTAGAGTCAAAGTTTAACCAGGATATCAGTCTGCAAAAGCTGGTGGATGCTTGCTTTTATACAAGGTTTAAAGTGATGCTGTGAACACAGTCATGAAAAGGAAACGGCAGTAAAGTGCAGTGTAAGTGCTGACTGGCGCTGTAAAGAGAAAAATACCAATGGTGAGATTCTTTAGTACTACATGGGTGATATAACATTTGCATTCTATAACAATAAAACACGGAGGGGAGGAGAATGCTGGATGCAGAGGTGTATGAATCTGCCAAACACTTTGCAGAGTGTCTGGCAGTTTAATTGTCCTGCTGAAACTCATGTGTTGTGTGCCACATTTCAGAAACCATAGATACAGTAAATAAAAGGGTCTTGATTCAGTCATTCACCATATGAAGCCGTGATCATATAAAATAATGTTATTATATATGACATAAAATCGAAAGTATTTATGCATCATTTGTCACCTCTCACAATTGCAAAGGCCTTGAAAGGAACACGGAAGCATGAAATCAGCAGCTTATGTTTTGTCGAATGAGAAATGCTTTTTCATTTCACCGAAGGCCAATACGTTCTGTCAAGACCTCTAAGCTTTAGATTTGATTTATCTCTGCTGGCAACCTTGATTAGCTGAATATGAGTGCTAGTGCAAAGAAACGGGGAGAGAGAATGGGATGCCGGCTAAATCCCTGCAAATGCAAATGCCGCTGAAAACAAATACAGTCATTTACAACACGCTTGAATCGCTTCCTGTAATAATAAAGAACGTACAGTGGCACAAAGGAGAATTTGTTTTATTTTTTTCAGGGTAAACAGATTCATTCTGTCGGAAGAAAATGGAGGCTATGCATGTACAGTATATCTGTAACAGATGCACAGAAGTTGGCATTTCGCGGAAGTCTCGCCTTGAAATGTCAGTTATGTAGTGACAGCATGCATGCTTGCATTATTGAAAGAAGCATGCTGACATAGTTCTCTGCTATTCTTTATCACCAGATGGCTGACACAGATCCTCACTTTGGAAATCACATCTCGCCAGTGAATGTGAAGAAAGTGTTTGTCCTCCCTCTCTCCTGCTATGCTTTCATCATTTCCATCATCCTGCCTTCTGTTTTCTCGCACCGATCGCCCGGCATTGAAGCGACAGGCTATTAAATAAATTAGGTTTCCTTCAGCAGGCTTGACAAAGGCAGCGGCAAAATGAGAGGCCTATTACATGACCCGCTTTAGTGTTTTGTTTTCGAGCTTAACCTTACCCTTCCCTGGGGCTTACTTAGAGCACTCCATGGGTGTCAGTTACGGTTTGTAAAATGGTCTGGCGGGTATCATTTGTGGGCATCGAAAGCTCACAGAGCCCGCCGCTGCTTGCCTTTCCTGGAGAAAAGCTCTGACAAGGTACCTGCACTCATATCCGGAGCCATTTTCTGCAGTGCTCGTCAACTCATTTGACATCTGTCCTGCTTCTCCTCCTGCGTGACACTACAGTTCCACTGCACATGCTCGGTCCCTGGTGCCGCTTTGGAAACCAGGTTGTTACGTCAGTCAGTGCAGCAAGTATCTCCGTCCTGCCAGCGTGCATCAGAGAAAATTACTGAGTGGAACACAACCATCGGGAACTACCAGAGAGGAGTCTGCTGCTATGGTGCTGCTCCCCAGCTACCTCAATGGTTTTCTGTTTGGCAATTAGCAAGAAGCCACTACACCCTCCTATTTTTGGTGTGTAGATAAATAAATGGAAACTTTGGTTAATGGCCCTCCGGAGTACAACGTGTTGTCTCCAGTGGCTTGTTATATACTACTTTCCACTTCCTGTTCGTCAGGGTCCATTAGCAGTCCAGTCACTGATCTGCTGCTGGAAGAGAATTCACTGAGGGGAGCGCATGGAAACCACTATATACAAATGCACTGTTGGAGTTTTCTAAAGGCTAAACTCAAGAAAAGACAGTCTGTTTGTTGCCATTATAAATTCTAAGAACGACAAGACCAAGGACTGTCCATCTGTGTGTGGCTCACAAAAACAGACCAATAATGCATTTTATGTATGAAAAGGTAATTTCATAAACAGCTGTGCTCTATGTGTTTAGTATTTATTAGTGCTGTCAGCGTTAATCTCGTTAAAATGCAAAAAACACGTTAAAACACCATAACTGCATTAACGTGTCAAATCTCTGGATCGCCCCGTGCGTGGGGCTGCACAGCGCTAACGCGTTAATAAGCTAACCACGCTAACGCGTTCCTTCAATATGACTGTGATAATAAAACACGAACCCAGAGAGCACTTTATCGTGAGCTTGATAAATATTTATTCATGCACAGCAGACTGCAGTGACACATAAAAGCACTGCCGCCCTAAGTGCTACTGTGCTGACTGACGTGAATTAAATGGACACACTGTGATGACAAATTAAGCAACCGATGTTTTGTTTGGGTTCTTCAGGGCCAGCATGGGTAGAGCGCCATTGATGAATAACTTAACACGTCCACTCATTATTGAAATCCAATGCTTTTAAAAGCATCATGGCATGGGGCTTCTACTAAATTAAAGGCTTTTAAAAGTTACTTAGTGCCACCGAATAATGTGTCCAGAGACAAAAAGCAAGTGAGGATAAAATCCTCCCGCAACCTTGTTAGGACAGGGAGAATAGTCTTTATTAGCTGTTCAATGCAATCCAGCAAATCATTGTGCAGAGGGATGATCTCAGTGATCATGCAGAGCAGATGGTATTTTTAAAAAGAGAAATATCGTGAAAAAATGAATAAATATGACATTTATACACTTTAATTTCTTCTCTTAACTGACTGTTATATATCATATTAATAGAGGATATCAAAAAGTTTGTTTGTGACCTGCAGGTTGATTTTCCTGGCTGGCCAATAATGAAAACTATAAACAATTAATATATTTAATTACCATGATTTATTATTGCACCAACAAAGTTAAAGATTTCTAAACATTATCTACAGTTATGTCCATATATATTTGGACACTGACACATTTTTTTTTACCTGTTTGCTGAAACATATTTCAATTATACTTATATAACGGAAAAGGACATGATGTTTAGACTCTCAGGTTTCATTTGAGGGTGTCCACATTCAAACTGGATGAAGGGTTTAGGAGTTTTAGCTCCTTGTAGTAGTATTAGGAGTGACAAAATCTACAGTTTGGAACATCCTGATACAGAAAGAAAGCACTGGTGAACTCAGCAAGGCAAAACGATCTGGATGTCCACAGAAGACAAAAGTGGTGAATGATCACAGAAGTATTTCTATGGTGAAGAAAAACCTTTCACAACAGCCAGCCAAGTGAAAAACACTCTCCAGGAGGTAGGCGTATTGATATCCAAGTCTACCATAAAGAGAAGACTGAATGAAAGTAAATACAGAGGGTTCACTGCAAGGCGCAAGTCACTCATAAGCTTCAAGAATAGAAAGACTAAGTTTGACAATACTTTGCTGACACCAAGATCACCCTCTACCAGAATGATTGCAAAAAATAAGCATGTAGAAGGCACACCACATCATCTGTAAAACACGGCAGATGCAGTGTGTATTTTTATCCATAGTAGTTGATATTTGGCAGCCCAGCTCTGTTCTGCTCTGCTCTCTGCCCTGGCAGAAGGAAATGTTAGCATAAAGCTAACTCGCGTTTGCATAGGTCGCAAATGCACCCAAATATAAAAACAAACAAACAAATTCAGAGCACATAAAATCTGACTAAACAGATGACTAAAAACAGAGAGGAAAAAGTCTATTTTTATACAGGGTACAATTTTTAATAGCTTAGACACACTAAAGTTTAAAAAAAAAGGACAGCAACCTCTTTGCAACTACTACACTAAATAGTTTTGCTGTTTGGAGACTGAGCGCAAGTAGTTGCAGCGACCAACTGGTCAAGCAGAGCTTAAGCATGCAAAACCCTCAAACTCACAAAGCAACTGCAAAAAGGTTGTCTGTTAGGAGGCAATAACTGCAGTGTGACTTGGACCGACTATAATCACTCTGAAGTTAGCAAATGATTGCTGTCTAATTCATAAACGCAGATTGCAACCCACTGCAATCAAATGGACTCAGTCTGCATGATGAGGGTAACTTTTCTGAGACGTCTCTTTGCAGCAGATGACTTGTTTAATGTGGTTGTCAACTGGTTGCATTCTGGTTGTATTCCTATAAAAATACAAGGATGATAAGAGCCCTGGCTAATTTACAGTTGAATTCCCAGCCTGCAGCAACTATGTCACTTTTTGTGGGAAAGTTTAAGTTCTATGATGCTCTGACACACTGAATGAATTTGTCTTTATGTGAATTTGGTTAGTTTAGTTCAAAACTAAAGTAAGAAAGTCCTTCATCTTAGAAGAGTGATCTCTTACTGGTGTTGCAGTTGCAGAAACACTGTTTCATTTACATTGTACAGTAATTTAAGGCTGTGATTAAATTCATTCCTCTGAGCTGTACTAATTAAATGATTATGTATTTCTTTTTGCCCAAACTTTACTGAAAGTAAGCAGATCTCAAGCTTGCTCTCCTAACAGACACAGAGTCCTAGTGTGTTTCCCAAAGGAGCAGGGATAGCTGAAACTCAGTCCAAACTCTTGGTCCAGTTCTTTATGTGTCCAGGCCATCTATCTATCACGCCCAGGCTCAGATGGCAACAGCTCTGGCAGTGAAGTGGTAGCATTTAAGCACATCAGCGCTTCTGCTGACCGTGTCTCTTGATGGTGCTGTCCTGATAAATGATATTCAACTGTCATTGAATGGGGACCCAGAAAGACTTACACACCAACTCTGTTGCAGTAGAAAGCACTTGTCGTAAAAATCCAGCGCTAACTCTTCGCTTAATCTGACAACCTGCACAGTCGCTGGGTAAAGCAGTTCCTATCCAGTTGTTAAGTGATGACGTCTGAACCCTCTCTTCCAGGCCCAAACTACACTGGGTTCATTAAGGCTGTTATCTTTTTTTTAACATGTTTTAATGCTTTGTGTCTTGTTCTATTAAATCTAAGCAAGTCAGACTAAAATAGTCAGTGATAACTCTTGGCCTCTCTGGGTTTTAATTACTACAGGGTGGGCCATTTATACGGATACACCGTAATAACATGGGAATGGTTGGTGATATTAAAGTCCTGTTTGTGGCACATTAGTATATGTGAGGGGGCAAACTCCTCAAGATGGGTGGTGACCATGGTGGCCATTTAGAAGTCGGCCATCTTGGATACAACTTTTGTTTTTTCAATAGGAAGAGGGCCATGTGACACATCAAACGTACTGGTAATGTCACGTAGCTTTATTCTTTCATGAGTTATTCACAAGTTTCTCTTTGTTCACAGCCATTGACATGTAGAAGAGGTTAACACGTGAGGGGCGGATCGAAATTGTGTTGATATCTGGTGAACGCAGTAACCGGGTCATTGACGACCCTTGCCCTATGCTCTCAACCTTTTGTTCCGCACGCACTCCAGTTCCATTGTGGACCAAGCAGGACTCATTAGTGCCAACTAGGAATACTTTGGCCATGTGTTCCCAGACTATAAAACTGGCTGGCACTTCATTCTGTCTCTCACTCACCTTCCTGCTTGTCACCATGCCACGCATCAAATAGCCTTTCTTTACTTCGTCTTATTTTTCACATTTGCAACACCCACTCACATCTTCACACTCATGAACACCCTATTCCACAGATCAGATTTGCACACCTCATTAGCTTTGCATTTAAGTTATTTAAGTCTACTTAATAAACTACTTTCTTAAACTGCCAAACCCTTTTGTTGTGGCGTTACCAACCAGCGATGACACTAGAACAAACACCTTGATGGTTGCACGAATAGTCGACCTGACTTTTGGATGACTCGTTTGATTTCTGGCATCTCAGAATGTTTGGTTTTCTGTGTTGCAGTTTCTGGCTGCTGCACAGTGTGATAATATGCTGCAGGGGACTGAGCTGTGCAGGCTGTTGAGTTGACGTTAAAGCCTCTTACAGGAGCAGCTAGATTCTTGACATGCACTCTTTCACCTGACACTGCAGTTCAGGAGTGCAACATGCAACCAATTCTTACCACAAATGTCCTCCTCCAGCAGCTCACTGACAGTCAAACAGCAATTTTTGTTGCTTAAAAATGGGCATTTGTTCTAAAAATCACTGCACACACACAGACACAAATAGTGCGCATTCCTTTCACTAGTCCTTAGCCAGAATAGATTCAGTGAGCTCTGATCAGTGACATCTATCGTCATGTTGCCCTTCAAACCATGCTGGCAGAAAAAGTAACTTCCTCAAATTCTTGAGTGTAAAAAGCACGCTATTGATTTCTTTTCTAGTATTCGGAGGTGTTAGGCAGATAATGTGTGGGTGTCTTTACGCTCTGAGCTTGAACTCTTCATTCCCCCAAGATCCTTACCAATGATCAAAGAATGAGCCCCCTATGTAAAGATAAAATAAAAGCTAAGCAAAAAGGGTAAATGGTGAGGGGAAGGTATGTCGGATGCCTCGATATGAGAAGACAGATTTATCCGATGGCGCTCTGGAAGCAGCTTTGATTTAAGAGGCTTTTCATTTCAGTCTTTAAGAAAAGTGGCTCCAAGGTGTGATGCAGGCAAGTAGTAAGATGAACTACTTTCAAGATGTCATTTTTTAGAAAGAGGTGTATGAATTCTACGTTGCTGACAATGATTAGTTTTTGTTTACCTGGACGTTTTCTAGCATATGGTGAAGCCATATAAGATAGAAAGATTAATGCTTATTGATTAGGTCTATGAAAAAACCTTTATGTGGACTGTTTTCAGTGTGAGTGCTATTTGTAGATGGCATTGTGGCTGAGTGTGAAGTGGTAGGAATAAGAATCGGCCTCAGACTTGGAGGTACAGATACGGTGGAGTGCATGGCTTACAGGAAGGAGACCCAGGACTCACTGAGAGATTATATCTCTTATCTGGCTTGGGAACGACTTGATGCCTCCCTAGATGAGCTGGAAGAGGTGACTATGGCGGTGGAAGTCTGGGCTTTTCTGCTTACAAACTGAACTGGGATAAGAACTGAACTGGGATGCAGAAGTGAATGACGTCATGGGTGGTCAACTTTGGTTAGCGGTCCGTGTGTTATTGCTGATGGTAGTGTGGCATAAAGCCTCTGTTTTTCCAGTGTATTAGGAGTTGGCATGAGATGGCAACATGTACCACTACTCGGGTTGCTCATATTGAACATTCACCTTCAGATGCCTAGGCTCTTTACCTTACAATATTAAGCACCTTCAGGTAACTGTTATGTTGTTTATAAAAACAAAACAAAAACCTGAGCGGAAATTAATTGAATTGAACCTCATAAATGTTGGAAAAATGATGCTCTTTGTCTCGGTTCTCATCTCTCCTTCCACTTTCAGGCTTGGAAAGTGTCTTCACCTGAAAACAGCTCTGTTTTTTGATGGAGACTCGGCGTTCATCATGATGCTCCACATTAAATTCGAGTCAGTTTAAAACAGACGTTGATGTCTGCTGTCTGAGTGAGTTTTAGGTCAGTGGTGAAATTGCAGAGCGCACAAAGTTGTCAGAATGAGAGTGATCTAAAATAAGCAGCCCCACTGGAAGCCATCTGGACATGCCCAAACAAATGACCTTGTGCAGAAGAAATTTACATCAGTTCAGGTTTTTGCAGGTCTAATCACAGCTCACACCTATTAGAAGACTGCACTGTATAGCTTAATTCAGCACTATCATTATAGAAGAAAATATATATATAGAATATAAGATAGAAAAGACAAAAGGCAAAAAATAAGGTAAGAACACTGAGGTCACCACACAAGGACAATCTGGTGTTGCTAGTCACATCTGGAGTGATCCAGTGATGCTTACATGTATGAATTAGGTGCAACTGGCTTGGAGGTATAATAATATTTGGGTAAAGTAACAGGGTGTTCAGTGCACCACAGTTTTTGCTTAAAGAAAAGCTTTGCAGCCCTATTACAGACACTAATGAGGTATGTGGGAACAGCGAGAAGATTTCTTTTGACAATCATGTGATCTGATGGGGAGCCTGGTAGGTGGGAATGGTTTTGTTATGGAATGACAGGCAGAGAATAAATGAATACATAACATCATTGATGTTACATTCAATCTATGTTATACATTTTTCACTCTCAGTGGCGACTGAAAATACATCAAAGACATGGACGATAAATATGTTTCGGACATGATTTGATCATTATTTGTGTCCTTTTATTTGTATAATTCCTACAATCATTTGTAAAATGTCATAATTTTGTTTCCTTTATTTGAATGTGATATGTTTTCCAATTAGATAATGTGGACATGTGTTAGCCCAAAGTCGCTTTAAGGCTATTAAACTGTTTATTACCCTAGAACCAGAGACACTGTGGCTCATCAGTTCATGAATGAATGAATAAAGTCATGAATGTGCACAGCAAAAAGTCAAGATTTTACAACCCACCAATTTTCAGAGTTAATGAACACTTTGAGATTAAATGTTGAACAGCCTGAGTGATTAAAGAAACAAATAACATGGCTTTGAGTTGGAATTTATATTTAGTTCATATTTAGTTTTACTCCCTAAAGTGTCAAGGAATTTATTATAGAAAATGTTAAAGTTAGGAGAAATAACGCCAAGAAAGAAAATACTTTGCAAAATGCTTTGCTATCTTTAACATCTTCCTCCAGCAGTAACTGAGGGAGAGCTGATAGCTGAGATCTCATTTAATAAACATGAAGAGTTTGTTTAGCTCAGACTTTATTGTCCAGCATTCTTTGCTTCATGGAATTCACTGCAAGTAGATGCTCGTTAAAATTTTATTTGATCTGATTGTTAACTGAAAGACGATCACCTATCAGACAAAAATGCTGGAATGTTTTTTTCCACTGCACTGCAAGAAATAAGTCCAACTTTATACAATGCACTGGCTTTAACCCAGTTAGTAGATCAACTATTTTAAATAATAGTACATTAAAGCAAAAAATACAATCAGCTGCTGACTGCAGTTTCTCACACTTGCAACAAACAATGTAAATTCCCCATTTGAACCAACATTAAAAAAAAAAAAATGAATAGACAAACGCCAGGTGCAGCCCTAGCCAGTGGTGTGCGATGACTTTTACAGAAAGGCAGTCAGAGAAAACTATGTTGCCCCAACACACAAGCAAACAAACAAAACCATCTTCCTCGTCCTGAGCTCATTTTAAATTCTTTATATTAAGTCTAGCATCAAATTCTATAAATCATATGTTTTTATTGGTTGTCCTGTGAAGACAACATATCTCAGAAGCTTGTTTCCACACAAAGTGCAAATTACGAAAGAGCTCAGAGCAGCAAAAGCTGAGCCAGCGGCAGCTTGCCGTGCACGGTGGTCTCCCATCAGTTTACTGTGAAAGACTAGAGGTTTATCTACAATATGCATGCGCCACCACTACCAACTCTCAGCTTGCCTAGCTCCAGTCACTGCTAAAAGGCGACAGACACTCCCATAAAATGGAGACAGCTACAGTTTCCTCTAAACACAATATAAGCGCAGAGTTAGCAGACTGTGGCCACAACAGGGCAGTAATGTGAAGGATGGATGCAAACAGGCGAGGACCTTTATGACCGCTCTGTCTTTCTGACATAACACCACGCCCTAAACTAATAAAAGAGGTATGTTGGGTTCTAAGAACATGGTTTTCATTTAAAATTTAGAGAAGCCACAAATTTAAACTCAGCCTCAAATCTGATTTTTATATCAGCAAACCTTTGTCATTGCTTTTGAGTTGAACTTGGATGCAAACTGTCATAGATAGTCACTGGTAAAACTGAAGATGCTCAGTTAGCTATTTACTTTAAATTACTACATATAGTTGGTAGTTAATCAGTCACCTTCTTATTCAGTCCTGGCAACAAACAACGTTGTGTAAAACATTCTCTGTGTGCATCAGTGCACATTCTGCAAGTAAGGTTGATTTAATTGCACTTACCATGTAGAACTGTGAGGATAAAAATGGTGCCAACTTGGCACCTCATCTCCATTCAAAGTAATTAAATGCCTGGATGGAGTTTAATTAGATCCCTGCAGAGTTGGGCTAACATCGATGTGATCAACTCTGTCAAATAACTCCAAAATCATTTAAATCAGAATGCATTAAAGCTACAATTGAAATCAACTTCAAAATATTTAACCTGGAAATTTAAGGCTTGTGTGTGTACAGACATACATACATTCAATGGCCTCCAGAAGATGGGTACCCTGTGGTCATAAAGGGGTGGACATGGACAGCAACAATACTCAGGTAGGCTGTGAAAGGGGAAAATTAAATGATGCCCCGTGGGTACTAAGTGGCCCAAAATGTGCCAGAAAAATATCCCCGACACTATTACACCACCAGCAGCCTGAATCATTCATACAAGGCAGGACGGATAGACGCTTTTATGTTGTTTATGCCAAATTCTGACCATACCATCCAAGTATCAGACCAGGCAATATTTTTATAGTGATTTCTGTATAGTTTTGTGAGATGCATCCTTATTATCCTGTTCTTATGTGACATTTAGTGTGGCCCTCTGCTTCGGTAGTCCACTTGGTTCGAGGGTTAATGTGTTGTAATGAGTCACTGTTGCCTTCCTGTGAGCTGAAAGCAGTCTGGTCTTTCTCCTCTGACTTCTGAGATCAGCAACACTAAAAATCTTTTTATTTGCCTTCATAAACATGATGCAACAATTTTGAGTAAAATGCAGCTGAAATATATAAATTCAAAGGTTTATTCTTTGAAATTAATAGTCATTATGGAAAATATGCTTATTTTTAACTGTAAACCAATCAAGTAAATTTCATTTAACCAGATTCCATAAGTTTAACATTTTACATTACATATTACTTATGCAATTTAAATTTTTTTTTTTAGATGTAGTCAAATTACTTAAAGTCAGCATTTTGGGTTTAAATAGTTATTAATTTTGAATTATTAATTTTTAGGTGAGTCCTGATTCTGAGTCTGTTAAAACTGTGAATGCTGGCAGCATTGGTAAACAGCAGCCTTGCAGAGCGAGCAGCTTTTGATTAAATAAAATGTTTCTAAGGAGAGATGGCAATCTGGAATAATATTGGACAAATAATAGAAGTGTGATGGGTACTGAGATAGAGGTGGCTTTAACCTTCTGCTGCAGTTTCATAGATTGACTGACTTCATGCAGTGAGCTGCAGAACCTCACAGAAAAAGAATTTATGTCAAAGTAAAAGTTATTCTACTAATAACTACAGTGTCCAGTACTGGCACTTTATGGAAGTTGGTTCTCCAGACGCGTGAATGTCTCTTTTTATACTTTGTTTTACCACCAGTTGATATCTAATTGATGTTCCTGCACCCCAAATGAACAAACCCATTAGCCAGTCTCTGTCACAGGCTTTTGTCCTGGGCTTTTGGGTGAAATGGAAGCAATTAATAGCTTGCCAAGCTAAAGGGTATCGATAGTCTATCAGCAATGTACCCAAAAGCTCTGCCAGAGCCTTTTGTGCTCCGGTTCAGGAGGACTTGTGCTTCGTTCAGCAATTTCATGTCTCATAAAATACACCATGAAGTAATCATCAGAATCAGTTTCCAATAATGTCATTGAGGACCAAGGTTGTGTAATAATTAAGCACTGACTCATCACGGCTGCACCCTCGTTTGCTGCTGACTTGACTGGTTCTCTCTTTCAGGACTTTCTTGCAGGCTGAAATGCATTTTTATTCAGCTAATGACAGGATCTACAGCACCTCTCTTTTCCAGCTGAGCCAAAGACCGTATGAAGCAATATAATTGCAGACCTCCTGCGGATGTGGATTTCTTTGTGCATGGTCTTGATTTTAGCCCCTTTCTTGTGAGAAATTGAAAGTCAACAAAGAATCACTCTTTTTCCAAGAAACTGAGCCCAGAGTCTTTCTTGGGTTTTTTTCTTTCTGTCCTCAAGCTGCATAAAAGCTGCACTTAAATGCAATGTTTGTTTACCTTCAAATCAAACTCTCTGATGTTTCACTGCACTGCCTGCTTTTACCTGACATTTTCAGACTTATGTAACTGTTTCAGCGGAACGATTGTCTGCTCTCTGTTACTTCTGTTCATGCTGGTACTGTTCTGCCTTTCAGCATTACGATGTAATAATAACACACATAATGAAAGAGCTGCTTTTAACACTTCTGTAAATGTGGTCCCAATATTCTTTGTATATATGGAATTAACTTTTGGATTTTGTAATATTTGACATTTCTGTACTTAAAACAGTTCAAATCTATCAGATTTTTTTTCATGCAGTTATTGGACAAGATGATGGTACAATTATGTAAAAATGTCCCTCATTTCTCCTGTCTCTGCTAAAAGCCACAGAGCTCTCCTTACATCTTTGTTTGAGACAACCTCCCAAAACAACAACCACTAAAGCTAAAATTGTTTGTAATATTCTATGAAAAATTTGTGTGTGTGTGGTTTTTTTTTTTTTAATTATTTCTGTACACTTGTAAGACCTAACACTTGTTATAGTAGCATTTTGTTCAAGACACTGGTTAAGCAGACACCATACCTCCCTAGCCACCTTCTGTATCTGGTTAGGGGGAACACCAGGCCAGCCGAGAGACATAATCTGTCCACCGTGTCTTGGGTCTGCCCCAGGGCCTCCTCCCGCTGGGACATGACTGGCACACCTCACCCAGGAGGCAAATAAACTATGACATAATACAAAATGAAAGTAAAGAGCCAGATCAGTGAAAGTAAGACTGAAGTGCAAATCTCTTGGCAAGAAAATAGAAAATATATGCATCCAAGAAGCCCCACCGATCAGTATTTATTAAAGGCACCTTACTCAAGGGATAAACCAGTGTTTTGTGAACACATAATAACTTCCCAAAGAACCCATTCTAAAGTGTATTTGTAATGCACCTGAGAGCTGAACAAAAAGGCAGCTACCATCCAAAGCAGAGCTCTGAGTGTCCTCCAAGAAGCCTACTAGCCTAATCCTTCTACTACTTAAAGAAATGACAGAAAAGCTTGACTAAGAGAGCGCAGGCTGTGTTGAAGGATAAATGTGGTCATTACAAATACTGACTTTCAAGCTGGTTAGAATCGTTCAAACTCTGATTTGGCTTCTATACTGTAATTCCACGTGCTGTACTGTCCTTTTGAAAGACAACAACAAAACAAACAACAAAAAACTCCTAAAGTCTCTTTTGCAATATTTTGGCTTCAGTGCTTTCTTCCTTCTATTTTCTTGACATGCAGCTGCTCATGATTCAGACCTCAAATTGACTTTGTGATCAAATAACTGACAATATGATCATCGTTAATTTGCTATTTAAATACGTGACGCGAGGGATGGATTCAGTTACTATGTGTTTCTCCCTGATATGAAAAAACAGCAGCATTGCCAATATTCCCACACCAATCCATCTATGTGCAGGTGCTGACTGTGCTCACTGACGTGGCTCTGCTCCACTTGTAATACAATTGGTATTGATCAGCAATTGAGACAAGGCAAGACAAATTGAGTTCAGACTTCTCCAGAGCGCTCCGGACAGAGAGTCTGTGGGTTCCACTTCATCTGTTGCTACATCTCTCTCTTGTCAGGCTGACACTCAGCATGTAGAAAGTCTGTCATAACTTTCCTCTGACTGTCAATATTCACATAATTAGCCACTAATAACTGTAGTGTGTAGAGCTGAGACATGAAATGAAGTGTCCGCTTTCATATCCTACATTGCCAAAAGTATTCACTTTATTTAAATCATTGAATTCAGGTGTTCCAATCACTTACATGGCCACAGGTGATCAGCAACCAACTGGCAAAATGAAGCACCTAAACATGCAGCCTGCATCTACAAACATCTGTGGAAGAATGACTCCCTCTCAGGAGCTCAGTGAGTTCATGTGTGGTACAATGATAGGATGCCACCTGTGCAACAAGTCCAGTTGTGACATTTCCACTCTACTAAATATTCCACAGTTAGGTGTTGTTGGGAATGACAGCGACTCAGAAACAAAGTGGTTCCCAGAGCGCGGTCAGCAGATGCTGAGGTACAAAGTGTGCAGAGGTCACTTTCTGCACTTTCTGCAGAGTTAATCGCTATAGACCTCCAAACTTCATATGGCCTACGGATTAGCTCAGGAACAGTGGGTAGAGGGCTTCATGGAATGGGTTTTCATGGCCGGGCAGCTGCATTTGAGGCTTACATCACTTAGTGCAATGCAAAGTGTGGGATGCAACTGTGTAAAGCATACCGCCACTGGACTCTAGAGCAGTGGAGACATGTTCTCTGAAGTGATGACTCACGCTTCTCCATGTGGCAATCCAATGGACTGGGTTTGGCGCTTGTCAGGAGAACTGAACTTGTCTGACTGCATTATGCCAAATGTAAAGTTTGGTGGAGAGGTGTGGGGTTGTTTGTTAGGAGTCGGCCCCTTAGTTTTAGTGAAAGGAATTCATTATAGATTTTGGACAATTTCATTCTTCCAACATTATGGGAACAGTTTGGGGATGGCTCTTTCCTATTCCAGCCTAACTGCACACTAGTACACAAAGCAAGGTCCTTAAAGAGATGGATGAGTGAGTTTGGTGTAGAAGAACTTGACTGGCCTGCACAGAGTCCTGACCTCAACCCAACAGAACATCTTTGAGATGAAGTAGAGCAGAGACTCCGAGGCAGGGTTTCTTGTCAAACATCAGTCTGACCTCACAAATGTGCTTCTGGAAGAGTGGTCAAAAACTCCCACAAACACACTCCTAAATCTTTTGGAAAACCTTCCCAGAAGAGTTAAAGCTGTTATAGCTACAAATGGTGGGCCGACACCATAAATAAACCCTGTGGATTAAAAATGGAATGTCACTTAAGTTCGTGTGCATCTGAAGGCAGATGAGTGAATACTTTTGGCAATATTTGCAATTATCCTGAGAAAATATGAAGAAATGAGATGTAATTTAAGATTTTTACACTGTGTTTGTAAATCTTGGGAGAGTTTAATGAGTTCAATGAGCTCAACAAGACTCAATAAGCTGGTTGGAATTTAATTTAATTTTTTCAATTTACAAAATAAAAAAAAATGCTGAAACTGTGATATCCTATATCTGGACATCCTTTGGTTACTCTCTTCTTCAGGCACTGAGAAACCAGAGCTGTATTCTGCTTTCCCCTCTCACAAACCCAAAGTATACATGTCATTAGCTACTCCCTACTTTGTCTTCAGTGATCTGCGTGCTAATGAAAGCTGATTGGCTGTGCGGCTTTTAATGCCCAGCGGGAGTGCTTATTAAAAAAATGGTTCAGCATCCACAGATGAGGGAGAGCATTTCACCACCCAGGATCTGACCACAGCAGATGACAGTCAAAGAGACGCGGGACATCACGCAACAAGGCGTAGGAGAGACAACAATAAGGAGTGGACATAAAGAAGAAGACAAATGAAAAGTGTGAAAGAGGAGAGGGACAATCGCTGTACATCATGAGGAGGAGGAGGATTCCAGGCAGACAGAGCTGTCAGGTTTCCTCTGTGTGAGATTTCATTATGCAGCTGTCTCTGGTAGCTACGGGCTGTTCTCACAGGATTGGATTAAATTGCCAACTACAGTCATAAAAACAAAGAGAATGTCTCCAGGCTCTTTTGACATAATGTTTGTTTAGAGCGTGTGTGTGTGTGTGGGATGGGGAGCACATACGCACGCACGCAAAACTGGGAGGGTGGGCAACATATAAGAGCTGCAGAATATAGGAAAGATTGTATTTTGATGAGTAATGTCTAAAGGGCAAAAGGTCATATGCCTTTGCTTTATGCTGGTTTTACTGTTATAAAATACCAGCTTCTGTCACAAAATCACTGTGCCACAGAACACTGGCTTCCTCCCTCAATTACTGTACTGAAATGCCACTGTTTCATACAGCCGCTGAACTTTAATTTAAATGATAAAAGCAGGGGGAGGAACGCGCGACAGGTTCCTTAATGATAGCAAAGACATTCTGCTTTGACTGTAGTGTACTTTAAATAAAATATATTCATGCTAACATAGACAATGACTATATGCATTTGCCAAAAAGCTGTCTATGCTATTCCACACCGCCCTATTGCTCCTCACACTGCCCTGCACCCTGACTAAAATTACAAGAGCTGCACTTGTAACGTGTCAGCGCTGAGCACCGCACGGTTGTATCTTATTCAAACATATCGAGACAAGAGACATGACTGCTGATATAATGGCCTGAGCCTGTGCAAATAGTACAACCTTACACAAGAAGAAAGAGACAGGATCTCTATAAATATGGATTTCCCCAAAGGCAAACTAACATTAAAAAACTCTTTTCATATCAATCCAGCCCCGAGTGCATCGGTTCCGAAATCGGACATTGACTTTGATGTTACTGCACAATTACGTGAAAAAGAACGCTTTCGGAGCACTCTCTGCAGTCCTGTGAAACACTAAGTACCACTTTTAGCAGCAATAAGTTAAAGCAGTTCTTTTCTGTATGACTTCATCAGTCTCTCACATTGATGTGGAGGAATTTTGTACGGCTCCTTACATCCTAGCTTCAGTTCATTGAGTTTTGTAAGCACTTGTTTATGCACAACTCTCTTAAGGTTCAGCATATGGTTTCAATCAGTTTGGGGTCTGGACTTTGATGGGACCTTTGCAGCATCTTGACTCTTTTCTTTTTGAGCCTTTGTGTTGTGGATTTTCTGCTCTGCTTCAGGATCATTGTCTTGTTGCATGTTCCAATTTTAGCCAAGCTTTAGCTGTCGCAGACCCACATAGCAAAACTGGTATGGCCCCGATTTGGCCCACACAATGTGCTTACACATGGCCCACATACCGCAAAGAATGACGGCCCTTTGGTGGCCCACACATGGGCCATCACAAGGCCAGTTGCAGACGCACTGCTGGCCCTGTGTTGGCCCAGAACAGTTTCAGCTCTGGTTTCAGCTCTGGCCCCAGATGCCTAATGTGTACCTTAATCAAGCCATGTAATAACAACATGTGCCGGAACATAACAAAACTCTGTTCACACAGTGAATGGACTGATTCTTATATAGAGCTTTTCTAGTCTCCCAGATTACTCAAAGTGCTCTATACAACATGCCACATTCACCCAATCACACAATTTCTCTAAACTGAGTGCTTCCTAACTACATTCATTCACATTCACACTCTTGACTGGACGAGACAGGGATCGAACAGGAGTAAATCTTCACTAGGTTTTGGATAAAGTGTACACTCACAAACCTGTCAAACCTGCATTTGAAACATTGGCTGTATAGTAGTATAGCAGTATAGTATTGCAACATGGCATTTAGGTCTTCTAACAAAAATAGGAACATAAATGGTGCCATCATTGCCAGACCTGGCCCACATCTGGTTGACTTACACCCTGGCATGACACCAGTCAGTCAGAAGTTCCAACTTGATGCCGGATCCGGGGAAGACATGTTTTCTATGGACCTGGGCCACATAAACCAAACCATAATCGGGCCAGATATGGCATGCCATCACAGAGACAGTGCCATCTACACCAGGCCTGGCCCGTATCTGGTTGACATACCACTTACCATGCCAGAAGTCAGCCAGCAGTGCCGGCTTGACACCAGATACGGGCCAGACCTGTCTGCTATGCGGGGAGATGGCCTCATATTTATGTCTTCAATATTTTGTGTCTAGGTCTGCAAAACAAGCCTAAATCTTCACTCCGTCTTCAGCACTGGCTTGGCAGTTGGTAGGAGGTGTTTGTGCTGATATACTGTGTTTGGCTTTCTCCAAACATGGCGCTGTGCATTAGGCCAAACATTTCAAGTCTTGTGATTCATTCAGATGCAGCTTTGTAAACCTAAGCCATGCTGCCACGTTCTTTTTAGAGAGAAGATGCTTTGTCCTGGGAACCTTTCCAAACAAGCCATGCTTATTCAGTATTTTTGTAATTGTACTGTCATGAACTCTAACATTTAACATGCTAACTGAGGCCTGTAGAGTCTGAGTTGTCAGAGCACTGCACGCTTTCAGACGTCCACTCCTTAAAAGACTGTGGCATCATGTTAACACACACCTGAACACTCCAGTCTAACGAACTACCTAATCTTCGGCTTTCACAGAGGTGCTCGCACATGCTGATGTCGGTTAATTGAATGCATTTGATTGGCAACACATGGCTGCTAACTTCTTAATTCTTATGGAAACAACAGAATAAAACCAGATGCAAAGCCAAACAACTTCCAGATTGATGCACAGTCGCTATAATCCCCAGTATTTCCTGGATTGCCAGTAAACCCTGGTGTAACACCGACTTTTATGGGGAGACCCCACACATGACCCCAGACACTCTGATCAGCCTTTCACATAGACTTTTTTATACACTCTGTTCTTCACAAATGCCCTGTGTTTGCAGCTCTCCTTGAGTAGGTCTCGCTGCTGCTCTGTCACTGCCGGCCACAGCTTGATTTCTCTCTGCCATACACTTCTGGGTCTGGTGTCCTGCTGTGACAAATAGGAGAATCTTGATTAGCTGATGGCTGACAGCCTACACTGGCACGGCCCCACTGCTGCAGTTGATCCACAAACCACACCTCGCCACCACAGTTAGCAGTAGGAAGGATAGGATTATAAGTATTCACATATTCACAGGGATAAGTATGGTCTATTTTAAAAGCCAGAGAGAATCCATATGCAGTCTTATTTCACCTTTAAGTGTTTGTTCTGAACTGATCTGATGTTTCATTTGCGAGAAGTACGAGCTGAGACAACGTATCTGAAGCTGGATCTCCTGAAACCTTGGGTGTTTGAGTTCCTTCATTTAGCTCAGCTGTGCTCGTCTTTCATCTTCCTTCAGAAGATACACAACTGCAGTTTGCACTCGTCTTTCTCCACCATTTCCATGTTTCTTTTCGATTTATGCCCATCATCAGTCAGCTCTTTCCCAAAGCTCTTCTTCTCAAGAGCATCACTTTTCTGTTTCCACTGCTCGCTCTAAATTAGGCCAGTCATTCCTCTCATATTAAGGCTGCCATTTCTTCATATATTCATGTTCATTTTTGTTTAATCTGCCGCTAAGCATATTCTTATTTCCTTCACAAGCTGTCCCAATCTACTTTTGCTTGTTTCTTTGTTCTTTTCTTTTTTTTAAAAAAACAACCTTTGATCTGTTCACTTTTCTCCTTCTAGGCATCTCTGATCTGGTTGTTCTCCTCCTTCTGAGCTCTCCTCAAGGGAGCTGATTTTCTTTCCTTTATTTAAGATTTTCTGTCTTCTAATACATTCACTGTCATCTTGTTTGCATATTATGCCGCTACTCTTTGCTTTCCTACTCCTTACTGTTTCATCCGCAATTAATCTCAGTCTTATTTTCTCAAGACTGAGCTGAGAGTCTCCTGTCTTACAAATGATTTGCAGATAGCACATAGCAGATAGCAGGTAGCAGCACAAACTCTCTTAATATCTAAAGCCAGCAGAAACATTTATGATACTGGGGAAAGAAGATGTGTTGTATTTGACATCCGTTTTCCTCTTATAATTGAAAGTCACAGGCATGTTCTTCATTGTGGTGCCACGATACACATCTATAGTCTGGGTAACTGCAGGCAGCAAGCTACAGATGAAGTCCAGCTTCCTTCTGTAGAGTCTGATCACATAACGATAAGGACTTCCTGTGCAGATATAGTCTGTGGCATAGAGGATTCATAGTATACTGTAATCCTGCAGGGTGGCTGCTTGTGAGGACAGATTTGTACTGTGCACTCAGCTGTGTATCATATATCTGGTAACGTCGCCCGCAGTGCAGAGTGACTGTGAATTATTCTTTACACTTAGCTCCTGTTGTTCAGACTATGTGTGCTGTGAAACTCTGTGAGCTGTCACCGAGTCCACAACAGTGACACCAAGACCAATCTGTGTGCATCTATTGTACTCGTGATTCAGGGCACTTTGAATGCAGCAGTTTATTATACAAATGGGCTCTGAACAGGAGGGAATCAATTAAAAAAAATCATTTCTAAATTGCACCTTATTATTTTGCATGTAATGAGGCAGAATAGCATAAGAGACTGTTCTGATCTACAGTAAGCAATTATTGCTCACTCGATCTTCACGGTGTGTCTCTGTAGTGGAAAGTGTCGATGTTTCTGTCAGTAAGTTCAATCACAAGTTCCCAACTCAGAGTTTAAGCATGTAGTAACGCCTTAAGTGACTGTGCTTTAAAGTGCTTATGCCGAAAGGAACTGAACCCCACTGTAGTTTAGCAAAGGACTCACATTAGTAGTGATCATGCACATGAAAATTATTTTACTGCTAAAAACATAGACCTGCAGCTCTCTGCACTCTCTGCTTTTGTGCAATTGATATATAAAAAGTAGAGCCATACAGTAATGAACAGTCTGCTCTCTAATAGTGCTGAAACTTGTTTTCTACACTAACCAACAACTCTACAAATTAACCATGCAGAAAAGCATCCCTGAACCCTCGAACAACATGAGCTACAGCAGCAGAAGACCACACTGGGTGCCTCTTCTGAAAACTAAGAACAGGAAATTGCGACTAGAGCTCACATATATTCACCAAAAGAATGTAAGGGTTGAGTTGCCTGGTCTGATGGGTCTCAACTTCTGCTGCCACATTCAGATGGTAGAGTCAGTAGGGCCTGGTGGTGGACAGGTGTGGGCATATTTTCAGCAAACCCTAAACAACAGAAACAGTATTCAGCATGTGTGATGCTTGGCACTGTAACTTTAAACAAGCAGGTCACAAATGTCAAAGTTATGAAAAATCCTCCATGAACTATATTATTTGGTGATTACTTCAGCTGCAAATTACATGATTTATGCATTTCTCTTCAGATGTTAAACACAATTTTCATATTATTACATTGTAAATATAATGAAACTGTCCATGTGAGGAAGTGTGATTATGTTACAGTTACTGTGACAGTAGTGAATCCTTCGACTTGTCACGTTTGATAAGCAAATGATTGATTATGACACTTTCCCTTAGCACTCCACTTGACTGAGGTCTTACTGCTGTAATCAATAACTCGTGTTGTTATGGGTCATGACAAAAGTGATTTATATCGCAACACTCATGCTCATATTGTTTCAAATGGATATGTGAAGGTGTTTATTTTTATCCACAGCATCACCCTGTAGCAAAAAGGGCACTGCGGCCACTCTCTTTGTTCCTGTGTACCAACCTGCTGCGCTGAGATTGGCTTCCTCAGATAGAAGCAGATGAAAGGAAAAACTGCCCGTGGTCGAAATGCTTCTCTGTGTCTCTTTAATAAAGATGGGATTGATTGTGTGAGAGCTAGTGCATGCTTTATGGAGGAGCCAAGGAAGAACAACGTGATCAAACACAGAATTTCATGTGTTTGTGTCACTTCTTTGCTGTACTCTGGAAAACTGCAAATGATGCTTTTTGAATTTAAATAAATGACAGTGGTTACGTTTTAGATTATGAAAAATATTTTAACCAGATTTTATTTATTTTCAGGTCAAAGACAGCGTGGACTTGCTGTGTGTATATAGAGCTTCCTAACAAAACAGCAAAAATAATTTTAGTTTTGGAGAACTCAAATGTCTACAAAAGGCCTAGTTAACATATATTTACATAAATGTGCGCACTGTATCATCCAGACACACAACGTAGAGAATAAAAATAGGTTCAGTGAAACTCTCTGAGGGGAGAGTATCTGCAGGAAAACAAAACAGAGGTTTTTAATTCATGAATCCAAACCTTACCGAAGATATAACAGCATTAACACTGTTAATGGGAAGTTTTAAGGTGCAGTGTTTAATAATAAGCAAACAATAACCAATCCCACATCAGAATACAGTGTAATTCAAATCCAGCTTGGTTGTAGTTTAATGGACATTTCATTATTCTACTGTCACACAAAGAAAACTGTGATTGGAGACCAAACGTACTGTGACTGCATGCAATGAACTTTGAAATGGCTGCTTGGGAGATGGCAACAAGTTTATGACCAGTCGCAGGCAATTACAGCAATAAGATGTCTGTCTGCTATCAGTTTGCAAGTAAAGTTCCCAAATCTGGTGCTGTCTGCATGCACAGGAATTCACATTAACTAGGGAGCTCACTCAGAACCTTCTACTAATGGTGACATATTTGTTGCAGGATGGCGATTTCAACAACAGTCAACGTGTTGGGAGTCTGTCTGCATTCATCAGTTGGATGCCAGTTATTTGCACACCTTTGAAAATCTGTCTGAGAGTGATTGCTGCCAGTCTGCCTCAGGTTTCCTCCAACCAGGCAACCACTGCCGTCGCCTCAGGATCAGACGTCGTTGGTGCTGCAAGAGTAACCACTGATTTTTCCTGGTGGCTTCCTATTTTTAGTCTAATGCAGAGGTGACAAACATAAGTCCTGGGGCCCAGAATTGGCCCACTGGAGAGCTGTGTTAACTGTGACAGAGAGTGTAAATTTTGGACTTTTTACAGCTTTTTCATTTAACACAGACCGACCCACATGGCCATTTATATTACACTAAAGGAACTGTGAATTAACACAAACTTTCAGTTTTGTTATTACAGGAATGTCTGGGCAGTCAGTTTTTCACACAGGGCCAAAGAGGTCTGGAAAACTTTTTTTCCTCTTAATTAATGAACACACACACACGCACATGACGGTCAGTTCGTAAGTTCATGCTCATTTTGCATGTTATGCATCCTTAGATGAAAACACCTTCCCTCACTTTAAGGTGATGCTCAGTTTCTCCTCAAGGACAGCCAGATGTTTCTCAAAATGTTGCTCTGACGTCTCCGAGCCACTAGCTGACTGGCAATCTGTTCCTGATTGTAAATGTTTCACTGCTGTCTTCCCTGTGGACAAAATCAGCTGTTTTCTTCTTTTGCCTTTTAATTGCAGCAGTTAAACATTTAAACATTAGGTTATTCTGTTAGGTGCACTGTTTTCAAGACAGGCTTTGTCTTTTATCCTGAGGATATACTGTATGTGAAGATGAAGATGAGGAAGTGCACAGTAAAAATGTTCTTATTCCACTTTTTACCCCAGTATGTCTTCATTATGGTTATTTCTTCTTGGAAAATTGTAGAAATTTTCACATTTCAAAGGTTAAAAAAAGAAGGGTTCAGTAACGTGTAATGATTGTATTATAGTCTCTGCATGCCAGAACTCTTGCTGAAATCACACAGTTTGAACATTTATACAATCCTATACAGAGTTTTTGGGTACTTGTGTTTCACAGCAGTTCATAGAGTTTTTGTGTCCTGCTAGACTGAACACCAAGGAAGTCATCAGACTTACATGTATATATGACTTCCTTCACTTTTGTTGTCTTGATAATTAGAGCAAATGTCTTTGTTTTTTGGACTGCTGTTGGTTTGTCATGATCTTTTTTTAAGCACTGTGTGTTGACATGCCACTCTGCAGTTAATCATTAGTAATTAATAATCTCTGGCTCTCTTCTACAGCATGCCATTGCCCTGTCTTCCTCCCCTCACCCTCAACTGGTCGGAGTAGATGACCGCCCCTCCCTGAGCCTGGTTCTGCTAGATGTATCTTCCTGTTAAAAGAGAGTTTTCCCTTCCCACTGTCACCAAAGTGCATTGGGGGTCATCTGATTTTTGGGGTTTTCTCTATTTCTTTTCGTATTTTTTGTAGTGTATTTACCTTACAATATAAAGTTCCTTGAGGCAACTGTTTGGCACTATATAAATAACATTTTAATGAATAGAATTCCATTTTTGGAATTTTGGAGCCACAAGGCACATGCAAAGACTGGATCTGATAACCACACTCTGCTAATGTCATGGTCCTGGGTCATTTTGACCCAGCGTTTTGTGTTTCCTGAAGTTTGGTGTATATTCAGCCCTACCTGTGTCTGTCCTTGGTGCTCTGTTCATGTCCCCGTGTTGTGTTGTAAATCAGTCTGTGTGTTCCCTGCTTTACTTTGAAGGCTTGTGTTCTGGATTTCCTGTTTTATTCTGAAGGTCTGTGTCTGTTGTCATTGTGGTCAGCTTGTGTCCTCCAGTCATCATGTGTATTCAGATCAGCTGTTCTTCCCTCCTGTGTGCGATTACCCGATTACCTTGTGTGTGTATATATAGTGGGTGTCGGTCTGTGTTCATTCCCTATGTTTCTCTACGTCTCTCTGTTCTGCCGTCCTCATCTGCTATCTCCGAGTTTCTCCCGCTGACCTTATGTTCCAGTTTTGTTTGTTAGTTTCACCCAGTTTAGCTTTATGTTCTGTCCTGCCCTCACTTCTGTTATTTGCACTGTAAATAAAACCCACTTGCACCTTCACCATTGTCTGCCATTGGATCCTCCTTTCTCACCCTCCACACGACTGCCGCCCCAGCCGTGACAGCTAAACTGTTGATTTTCCACTGAGGAAATGAACATCATATGTGAACATGTATCAGTGACTTAAAACTAGAGTCAAACTGATATGGGAACTTTTAAGATCAATCGGTTCCGCTCTACTTACAACTAGCCATTGTCACCATAAACAGGAAATCCAGTGAGATATGAGGCCACAGCAGTCTCCCTCTGCTGGCCATTAGAAATAATGCAGATTTACGGAACTTCCAGCTTGGCTGCACTAGGCCACAACTTCATGCTGGGAAAAAAATGCAACTATATCCATAGAAAACTTTTTATAGCTCTGAAATGTGGATACAAATGCTAATAATCTATATGTATGAACAACTACAAAATAGAGATTTAGCAGCTGGAGTTCTGTGAGCTAAAGACCGAGTGAAGTTTTAAAAAGACCTTGCATGAGCAAATGCTTGAATTGAATACTGTAGAGCAAGATAACTTTCAAGTTGCATTAACTTTCAATAACGCTCTTAGATTAAGAATTTATACTCTGTAACATTCATTTTTTGTAACCCTAGTTGTTGTTTTTTAGGTTTGCAGAGCAACTGGGCACTGTAGGACACAGTAACTCATTAATGACACTGAGTTTGTCAATAACACAGTGATGTAACTCATCGAGTATGTTCTCCTTTCAGGTTAAGGAAGGAAGATATACTGAGTGATACAAACAGTCTTTCTGTACAAGGAGTAAACTGTTTTTAATACAAGCAGCTGTAACGCAGCAGTACATTGCTTTGCACTAACTTTGTAACCCTCTACCAGCTGCATTACTAGCTGCTACATTTGGCAAAGCAACTTCTTTTTCCTCCAACTACCTCAAGCTGACGAGGTCTGTTTCTGCAGAACAAAGACACCCAAAGCCATTTTCACTACAAATCCGCCTCAGCTCGTCAGCATTTGACATTAACTCTGAGACTCACATAGGTCAGCGCAGCAGCGCCGTTAGGCTTCATTTGTAAGTGCTTTCCTCTTCTTCCATCTATCTGAACTCCACTGGGACTTCAAGGCACTCCAGTGATAGTCCACAAGAAAGCCGAACAACCTTCAAATAGCATCCACATCAAAGCTTTGTGAATACTGGACCTGTTCCTCTTTATCTGAGGCAATTTCCATGTACATGTACATGATGCAGATGGAAGTTACCTTCTGGATACCGGATTGAAGCTGCTTGCTATTTAAAATGCTCAGTTTGACAAACATTGCATGCAATTTTTAAAATGGATCAAGGGATCGAGGACAAATGATGATTACCTACTACAATTTGAAATAGATGCTTGATGGGATGAAAAGGGAAATGGACAGGGCTGGATACAGTTACTGTAGATTGCAGTAAAAGGATTACTAGAAATACTTTATATTCTTAATGGAGACAAGCACCTTCATTTTCAAGAAATTTAATAAACCTAAAACACAAATCTTAAACTCTCTGATGCAATAAATTCAGCATTGTTTGAGATTCCATGAAAGAAAAAGCCAGCGTAAACATTTATTCAGGCATAACTCATCCTGTATCTGAGTGTAATGTAATGCAAAGCAATATAAGAGGAATTGTACAACAGAGAACTCCCACAAACATTATAAAGTCGATTTCCAGCAGTGAATATTACCCTTTTTAAGGGAAATTAAAGAAGCTGCTAGAGTTTTTGCCACGGAGCTCACACTGGCGCACACGCTGAGGTGGAAATGACAGTGGTACATGTTGCTGTTTATTGATGACATGATGACTGGCGCATGAAATGCCTCCCGGTGCTCACATTTTGTGAGTGGGTGTTCATCAACAGGAGAGAGCGGCTCCGTTTGGCTGATCACCGTGAAAAGGGCTTACACAGCGTATGAAAGCTTGAAGAAGTTGGGTGGTGACTTGGGACACACATTTGCCCACGGCGTTCCTATTGGTTTATTAGTGATGTGATGACACGGAGGAGTTGGGCTTAACGCTTTATAAAGCTGCTCTGTCCGCGGCGAGCCACTCTTCTAAAGATCACCGTGCCCGAAACTTCACTTTCCAACAAGACACGCAGTGGAAGCAGGGAGGGAAACGTCGGCATTACTGTCCATCATGAGCGAGGTAGGACTATTTTATGATTTAAACCAAAGAAGCGTCGAGATGAACCCTTTTACGCACGGTCCTTGCGCAAAGGGAAACTGTATTAATGAGACTTTAACGCCCCACGCGAGCTGCCGTGTACGCCGGATTTCTGTTAATTGATGGGATTTCTTCACATCTTCTGTTGCAGCTCGGATATGATTCAGTACTGAGCGTCAGACACTATCAAAGTGTGCCGAACAATGATCGATGTAGGAAACACCGGGGCGCATTATTGCACCGTGGGCTACTCCCCGTGAAGTGACAGTGGATTTACGATAAATAACTGTATTTTTCAGTACAGTTGTTGTGATTTATATTTTTGAACTACACAGCCTGGTTAACAGCAGTTACAGGGGACAAAAGGTGGTGAATTTGAGCGCAGTGTGTGTCTGTTTTTTCTTTTTTCTCTTTGTGCTGTTCGCTGTCTTTTTAAAACACTTTTTATTGCAGGGATTCGCAGAGGCTACTGAAGTGTTTTGCTTTTTATCATATAGCTTGTGTGACTGGTAGTACATGGCGATTGTGCCAACTCTACTGTAGGTTTATTGTGCTTCACAAACTCCCAGCAGTTCTGGCTAAAAACGTGTAACATCACAGGGGTTCAGCTTTCAATGGAAAACTGCTGTTTCCTAACTCCGCCGAAACGCCACACAGTCACAGATGTTTGAAATTGGAGGGAGGAGGTTATAAATAGCTCAATTTGATGAATACATTTTTTTGTATTACACCCAGAGTCACCACAGTTTTTCTTTTCTTTAGGTATGGATAGCTGATATTTTCAGCAACTATCACACCTGGTTTAAAAAATCATTTAAAAAGAGCTGCTGTTCTGACAATAATATCTTCAAAGCTCTTTTTTCTTTGTTCGTTTGATTGACACTGTCAGAAGACGGAGGTGGATCCAAGTGACACCTCAATCCTGTTCAGTACTTGAGATGTCTGGACTCATCTGCTGATGGGACATCAGCACACAGCTGCAAGCAGAGGTGCAGACGCCTTGCAATCAGTTCAGTCAGTCAAAGTTGTGCTCGCAAAAACAATACCTTTCAAAGAAATTTTTTAATCTATCTATCTATCTATCTATCTATCTATCTATCTATCTATCTATCTATCTATCTATCTATCTATCTAGATATATCTATATATCTATTCATTCTTATTCAAATGAATATTGTATTGGCCCCATGAACACACTCACACAGACCTCAGAACCAACCCTGAATCAACAAGTCCCATTGTTAAAGGACTGGACTGTTTTTGGTTGTGGCTGGTCTAGAGCACCAGCCAAGTTCAAGAGGAGCCGCCCTGAACTGTCTCATAGAAGCAACAAACATGCTCCCATGGAGATGCAATATAATTGGTGATGTGCTCAGTCTGTTTAGTCTGAGGCCCTCAGCCCCATTTGATCCTGACTGTTGAGTCTCTGAAGAGTGTGTTAATAATTCTTGCTTATTAAGCAGACACTACTGGCTAGTACAAACTGCACTAGCCCACCTGTGTCTAAGGCCAGCTCTTTGGCCATGGATACTGGATGGATTACCCACACAGCTTCTCAAAAACATACCGGTTGAGGCTTCCCACTTTCCCCATTTGTCGTCTTTCTCCTTCTCTCCTCCTCCCCGCTCTTCTCCTTTCAAAATAGAAGTATCAACTCCTATCGATATACATAGAATAAAAGAAAAAAAATCATGCATAAATGTGAATTAGAAATAAAGTTACTCCCAGTGTCCACAACGCTATAGATGGAGGGATCTGTATCTTCACTGGTTTCTCCTTTTTCCAGGCTCCACCTTTGCACCAAGTTTAATGATATTCAGCATGGTGGTGTTTGCATAATCCTGCTAACTAAAACAGAAGCCGGCAAACCTGACAAACAACAATATTTTTTTAAATTAATAAATGGACATTTTTAATCTTGTTACCAAACTGCTGTTGTTGTGATGGCTTAAATTCGGACAGCGAGCATGAATGAATTCATAGTGTGCTACGGTTTTCTGCTGCATCTTATGAGACACAGAAAATAAGTTGAACTGAAGTGATTACCAGGGACAAGTGTGCTTGGAGTTGTGGGAGTTTTCTTGTTTGTACAGGCAGGTGTGTTTGCTTTTCAGAAGCTTATATAGAATTTTTTTGTTTGCGTTTCATCGTGCATACGTTGAGGTTAAAAAAAACATGCACAAATGTTTGCACAAAGGATAAGTTAGCAATTCTGTCAGAGCTCGGTCCTGCAGGGTAGTGGGTATGCAGTTTGTCACTCGTTTAAATGGATCGGCGGCAGACGTCACCTTGGCGTCTCTTCAAGCTGTTTACAACAAGCCACTCGCTGGCTGCCTCAGTAATTGATTTGTTTGAGGTACACACACAATAAAAGCATTAACAGCTTCTAAATAATTGAATCCCCTGAATAACCCAAGCCTTTGGTCTGGTAATGCTGTGAAAAGTGAAGAGAAGCTGGCCTGTTGGTTAAAAGAGGTATAAATTTATTGACTATGTGGCTCTGCTGCAAATGTGAGGAAGAGGAAGGAGAATGGGCAGTGGTGGGGGATGCTAAATAACTTTGGAGCGTTTGGGCGAGTGCTGCGCAGAGCGAAGAAGTCCTCAATCAAAGTCATGAACGTATTCAGACTCTGAAGTTGACTTGAAGCCAGTGAGCGAAGCAGAGCAGCTCAGCATGTTCTGGATGGATGAGTCTCGCAGTGGTCAGCACTGCAGTGCATCCTCCCTCACCCCCGCCACACACTCTGCACTTGCTCTCTCCACCTTCCTCTTTCTCTCCCTCATCTGCACACACCTACTCTGAACTAATTTTCCCCTTCTTCTTCTTTTTTTTTTTTTACCACTTGGCAAATAAACAAAATCTATGACTTAAAGGAAACTTAAAATAAATCTAGTGGCATAATCTACTGAAAGTCCCTAAAGCTGCTTACATGACATGGAGGAGAGAACAAGCTGACTAGAGAGCCTGAAAACTGTGAGGTAGTCAACATGGAGGGAAGTGGTTGACTTAGAGACTTTATTACTTCTGTGGTCTCTATCAAAGTGGTTTTGTCTTCACCTGTTTGACAACATCCGGATATTCTAATAAGAAATATGAAGCAGACTCTATGAAACTTTTCTCAGAAAGCAGTTTTTTGCATGATTGCTGCAGCTGTGTCTCATTACCGTGACCTTGAAGTGTTTGCGTAGTTACATATTTTCGGTGCTTCATTTACATGTGAAGTCAGATACAATGAGCAGAAATCGTTTTGAAAGGGGCAATTTTTTTGTCAGTTTTCGTAAAAATCGGCAGAAATGCACCCCTAAATATGTTTAAAACTCATAAATGCTCATTATAACTTGTAAAATATTTGTCAAAAGGTTCAATAAACACTTTTACTTTCTTAAAAAAAACATATATATATATATATATATATATATATATATATATATATATATATATATAATTTTGGGGGGAATTAGTTCATGGTTCTGGCTTTCAAGGGTTAAAAATGTTTCCACAGAATGAGAAGTTGGTTTTTCCTTTTACAAAAATCTTTTGCAGAACACAAATGACCTTTAGATAAAACCTCATGAAAGTTACTTCTCAAAACAGTCTGTGACATCCATTGAAGAGGAAGCGAGCTTTTATCTCAGCAGCAGTTTGATTTAACAAGCTCAAACGTCATGTATTGATGTAACACCCTGCCCTAGGTTGTTCCTTACGCCCCCATACCCCCCCCCCCCACCCCCCCCAAAAAAGATGAAAAAAATCACTGGCCACTGGAGGGAGCTGCAAAAAGCAAAAACACATTTTTTCCTATCATGGTTACAGCCACCCTTTTAACAGGATCACATCAGTTTCCATGGTGACTGTGTGTGCCCTGCAGAACTGCTATTATGAAGACTCCCTGCACTAAAAAACAATTCAAACAAGCAAGAACAAAAGAACCTTGGGACTCTATTTAGTTAAACTAATAAAATAAACATACAGTAACCAGGATTAGGAATTCTAGCACATAGAAAATCCACACATCACTGGACACTTCACAAATGTGTGTGAAGTGGCAACAGTGTGACTCTAAACTAAGAAAGGGACGACGAAGGGTTAATGCACAGTTCACGAAATAGTTGTTTGAAGGGTACTTGAACTCCCGTTGACTTGCAGGCATTTGCGAACTACACAATCGCACTGTTATGCTGTTACATTCCTGCAGACACTGACTCATAACTAAGCTCTCGTCAAGCCCAAACAGCAGTCTCCGGTGTCCGCAGCTTCAGGAATGGCTTGTTTCCATCAAATAAGCTCCATCATAATTTGAGTCAAGGGCCTTCTTGGTTGTTACTGTCACCTCCCATCCATACTCTGCTGCACTAATTAACGTCAAAGGAGTGCTCTCACAAACTGGCTGGATTATAAAGTAGCAGCACAGATGTGGTGGGTGTGTGCACAGGGTCATTTGAGAAAAGTTCCATTCATGTGTGTGTGTTTTTCTCATCCTAACCCGTAGTTTTTTGCGATATGCAGCAATTGTTTGAACAAGTTGGCCCATCTGAGAATGGAAATGCTAATTAGCTTGATTAGAAATACAACTTCCAGCTTCCTTGGACATTCAGACCTTTCACTGATTTCAAAATAAAAAAGGTAAGCTAAATGACCTTGCCAACAATGTTTTTACTTTAAATTACTTGAGTTTTTAATGATAAGAACAGCTTCATGTGATCTCAGTAAGAAATCAGAGTTTTCAGGCTGCTCAGAATTAGCCTCGCCTTACTTTTGGTGCAGGCAGGAAGCATAAACATGACAGAAAAAGCTGTTTAATCCACTTTAAGCAGAGATTGGATTCCTCTAAGTGCTTAGACTGAAATAACCCAGGCCAGTGTAACAATGATGCCATCATATTAATAGCCAGCATAAATCAGGCGTCTCTCCATAGCTTTGCAGTTTTTGCGAGACTTCAGATGTGCTTACTTAACCACCCATCTTTCGCTTTGCTGCTCTTGATCAAATTATTTTCTCCTAACTTAGTCTATTTTTCATGAGGGAAGGTGACTGTAATTGAGTCTGACACCCAGATAATTTTCTGCTGTGTGTTTTGTGGCAGCAGCTCTCCGACTTCCATTAGTCTCCTGTAATGCTGGACTGACATCTTCACACATCATCATCGTCGCACGCCTCCGATTGGATTGCTTGGTGTTATCCATGAGCTTTGGGTAGGAACTGTAATAGGAGTTGTAATAAATTCAGCGTGTTAATGACTCCAGACGCTTAAATGTATTTGCTGCTGTGGCTTTATGTGTCCTTTTTATTAATGCGGTGACAGTAATGGTATCCATTTTCATTTTTGGTCATTATCTGGGGTGGATGTGAGGAATTGCTTCAGATGATGGTTTTTCCGTCTCGCTTTTGTTGCTCTCGACACTTTGCCAACTCAAAGTTCAAGCATTTGTTCTCCAGCCCATTTGTTTGATTTGTCCATAAGTAGCATGATGTACTTTGTGTTTGAAATGCAGGCTGCATCTACGGGTACAAATCTGCATTGATGCTTAGCAGAATTCAAATACATCTGTCCTAGTCTCTTCAGATTGTAAACCTATAACATGGACTGGTCTGCCCCTACAATCAGAGATTAAGCAGCTTTGAAGCATGTACTGCTGGATTAGGGGACTTTTGGGGATTGCATAGATCTGCTTCAGTCTGATTTGCAATGCTGTTGGCCATATATTTATACACTGTCCAATGGACAGATGGACCCGTGTAAAAAAGTGTTTTTCACCCCAGTGAAACAGACAGATGAATTGGCTTGGCGTGGTAAATGGACTAAAATGTGTTGATACTAAATAAATCGTCTCCTATTTGCCATTTATTGCTGTTAGCCTGTCATAGTTTTAACAGATGATCTGTACCAACAATCAAAGCACTCTGATGGCACCTTTAAAGAGAAATAGGGTGCTGGTCAGCTGATTCACCACTTTAATGCAATTGAAACAAGTATCTGTTTATCTTCATTAGATTGTTGTTTCTGGTTTTGAGTGAAATTTCTGAATTGACCTGGCTAAATATAAAACCTGTAACAGTTCCTCATTCACTGGTCAAAATTTCTATTTGTTAGTATTCAAATATAAATCCCGATTTAAACAAAAAATATGTAATGAAACCATTTTAGGCCACCAGTGTATCAGTCATGAGGGATTAAGGTTGCCAGAAAATCAAAGCTCTGATACTAGAAATTAATACTGGATTAGATACTCACTTGCAACAGTATCAATGCCAGCAGTGCTGCAGACTGACACACAGCCCCTCCCCTCACTCGCAGCCTATCACATGACCAGTTGCTCTGAATTTTAAGAGTTCAGTAAAGCTCTCATTTCAACAGCAATGAAATAGTAAATAGTTATCATAAATGTTAACCTGGCCAGACCACACGTTGATGTTATTAATTTAACTATCAGCATTTACCCAATAGCCGTATTAACAGTCTGTAAAGCTAAGCTAGGTAGCTTTTAGGGGTGTCCAAATTCATAGGCTGCATCCTCCTGAGGACCCGGCCTTCGCGGTGTACGTGGGCCGGGTCCTCAGGAGGATGCAGCCTATGAATTTGGACACCCCCTTAGATACTAGTTTATCTAAGCTAGCTAACTAAGCTAGTAGCTAGCAGCTATGGCTACTAATAAAATATAATGGTAAGGCAATTATCGCATCATTTCACTTAAATATAACAGTTTGCTGACTTTAATATGGGGTATAAAGTAGGTATTCATTATATTAGCTTAAGCTTTTATGTAAATATTTATATGTATATTTTGGGTAGCACAGTGGCACCGTGGTTAGCACTGTTGCCTCACAGCAACAAGGCTGGGGTGTGAAGTTTGCATGTTCTCCCTTGGTCTGCATAGGTACTCCGTCTTCCTCCCGCAGCCCAGAGACATGCAGTTTGTGGAGTTAGGTTAATTAGCAAATTTCCCATTGGTAATGAATGTGAGTGTGAATGGTTGTCTGTTTCTGCTCATCCAGCTCATCATCCAGCTCATCATCCAGCTCATCATCCAGCTCATCATCCAGCTCATCCAGCCCCTGATAAGAATAGGTGGAAGAGAATGGATGGATTGATATAAATGTATTTATATAATAGGCTAAAGTTATGTGACATAGCTGATCTCACAACGGCTATAGCAACTGTCTCAAAGGAAAAAAATGTTAAAGTGTAGGATAACAAAACAAATCGCTTCCACACCTTTTCTATAAATGCTTGGGAGACGACTATTGTGGCAGTTGCACTAGTTGCATTTGTCCATGTGTAGTTTTTTCTGTGCTTTTGGGCATTTTCCTCTTCTTCTTCTTCAGCATGTAAGGATAAGACAAAAACATTTGTATGTGTATGCTGAGCTTGTCAGTTCAGGAAGTACTGCAGCCTCAGCAATGCGCTGCCTATGGTAATAAAAAGAAAAGAACAGAACAGAAAACAAACAAACAACACGAAGTACCATCACGTTTCCAGAATTTGGTATCAAAAGGTATCCTAAGTACCGGTTCTGTTCACTATAAAAGAGTGCTTCTTTCTTTTTAAAATGACTTAGATAATGCTATCAGCCCATTTATTATCTGTTTGTTGATTCATATCAGGTTTAGTTTCCTTCATGTGTCTTATTAACAGACACTTCATCACCAGCACAATCTTTATCAACAGCACAGAAGACATGAATGGCAATTTACTCAGCTGCAGCGTCATTAATCACTTGGGTTGGTGTCGAATGCGCAGCGAAACTATTACACACTGGGTGCTTAAGCGACTGGGATGAAAACAGTTTTTGTAATGCATGTGCGACTGTTGTCTGATTAGTATGCAGCCATAAATTCACCAGCTGCGTGCATGCACCACTGATGGGCCCCTGCATCTTGCACAGCCAATAGCTACAATGTGAAGGGAACCAGTAACCTAAAATGACATCTTTATTAAATCTGTTGTTTACAGAAGTTGTTTTGTCCTGTCCTGGTTGATGCATGAGATGCCGTCAGAACAAACATAAAACGCACAAAAACCACTCATCATTGCCACTTTTTGACACTGATGGAAAAATATGACACATAAAAATGAGGAAAAACAGAAAAACGTTCAAGCACTGTATGTTATGACTGAACAATAAACTAACTCTCAATATGGTAACACTACAGACTGAAAGATGAAAGCACAGGTTGCCAACCGTAAAATACGTAAGTGCAGGTTTAATAGACACCGTTGCTGAGCAAAAGGGGCCAGAGTCATGGCTGCTCTCTGTGCTAACCGCAGTCGTATAAATCACACATTTCAGCAACATCAGCAACGGTGCGGGTGCCTATATTTTAGTCATTCACCTTACGAGTGGTGAGGATTGGGAAGGGCTGAATTAGCAGAGCTGCAAATTTCCCTCCCACAAAATCATTAAAGCGTCACACTCAAAACCTCAGAGACCACAGGGTGGTAAAGCCATATAAGACTTCTTTAATAAGATTGTGCACGCTGTTAGATGTTTTTGCAACAACTGTAGCCCTCAACGTTCTTCAGTTTGCACTTACAACTTACAGTTTGCTACAACAGCTGCTGTTTTGTTCAGCAGTTCCAAGTTGAGCTCTGTCATTCGGGTCATTTAGTTCTTAAACGGAGGTCATGTTATTTGTGTTTTTTTATTAAATGTCTCTGTCAGGAAGAATAAAGGCTACACTAAGTCTTTATGTATGAACCCAGCAAACTCTTAACTGTCCTCATATCAGCATTTGCTACTTATTGTCCTGTGTCTGTGTTCTTGGTAATTATTACGAGCCTCAGTGCATAAAATTACAAGTTGCTGCAACAGAACTGTGTTCATACTCTGCTGGCTTTTCTTTTAATCCCTCTTTGTAGATCGTGTCCTGTCTTCATTGGTATAATAATAGTGTGTTTGCCATGCTTAAATGTCACACTGATTATTATTGGTTTCATTTTCTAGGGATGTTTTTGAGCACATGTATTTGTAACAATAATCAGTGTGACGTCTTATTTGTTTCTTTAATAAACCACAGAATTGATCTGAATGTTTTCCTGCAGAAGCATTGGGCTATGTTTTATAATGAACACAGTTCAACTTTCCAGTTGGAGTGGTTAATTTAACAGAGCTGTAAGTCTAATCGCAGTATTCTTTTTTCTTTCAATTATGGACAAATATGGAGCCTGACTTGTGTTCTCATTTCTACATTGTGGGTCTTTGGAGTTACAGGTAACTGGATGTCTGCGGTGATCAGAGCTGAGGGGAAACACAGATCAGGTGGCATAAATTCATGTGATTGGATAGCAATGCCAAAATATAAAAGCAGGTTCTGCATTCCTTCTTCGCATAAGCCAGAAATGGTAAAACAAATAGCACACAATCACTCAGATGCAAGAAGTAAAGTTGTTTTTTCCTCATGGCCCTCAGGTCACCGTCTTTGCTCAGAGCGAATCTGCCTGAAACACTTTTCATCTGAGCAGACACAGTTCAACTCCTGGCCTCTGCACTTTCCCACCGGGAATAATAAAAACGGAGACAACAGTGCTGTTTACAATCAATAAACTAGTAGACAATCCCCTTGGCGTTACTTTGAAAGTTCAGTTGCTGCTAACCAGCTAACTCTGGCCCTTCCTATATTGTGTTTTCTTACTGCCAGTGTTTGAGATTTATCAGCTGCTTGAGCTTCTCCTCCATCTGTGTTGGATTGTACCTCATGACAGTAATCTTAATTCTGCTCTGGAGTTTTGCTGCAAGTTGTAGGATCACCTAAACAAGAACCTTCTGCATTTTCTGCTTCATGTGCTTCTTTACTGAACTCACCAAGGCTGCAGAGCAGAACAAGGATCAGCTGCAGGAGGAGAGACTAAAGCCTGAATTAGACTTCTTTGGGGAATCTTAGTAGATCCATCCTTTGTTCATCATTTGCTTCCAAAGCATCAGGCTGATGATGACCACATGCTCAGCTTGATGCTTTAAAACAAGACCTCAGTAACCAATGAGGGATGTCAAAGCGGCTACGTCTGTCTTTTATACACAGTCCATGCTCCTTTTGAGTACAGACACACTCCCCTTAACACCACTACTTTCAAAAATCAAATCCACATCCACCCCTCTCACCTTTAGATTTCTTAGACTGAACTCTCTACTATCTGATCAAGATCTTAGGTTGGTAGTAGGTCGGCTGGTGGTTTCTACACTTTCGCCTCTCGTGGTAGGACAGTAGACTAATCTTTCTCTGACGTAAACTTCAAGAACTAAAAGAAAGAAAAGAAACTTTTTCCGTTTACGTTGTTTCACCCTCAACTCTCCGTGACCTACTTTTGCTTTTTTCAAATTCTTAATGGGCATCATGTGTGGCAGAAAACTGTGGAACACAAGCCTTAAAATAACTGTAGAAAAATGATTTAATTATTTTAAATAAAATTAATTTAAGAGTGATTTAATTTATTTCCAATTCCTCACTTGTTGTTTTTATCCACAGTTCTGATTTGGTTATAACTGCTAAGAAATACACATTAGGGAACCCACTGAACAAGGAGAAAGGAAGTTTGTGGAAACGTTTCCAGATTATGAGTTGATTCCTGATTATTAACACATCAAATACCAGTTCTTCTTCAGGAAGTTGTTCTGTGGGCCGTCTCCATCTGACGATGTCCGACGGGACGGCACAAGCAGAGGACAGATCGTCATTCCACATAATTAGAGCCTTAATTTGAACACCTTGCTCTTTTCACTTCATTTGCAAAGATACTCTCCTGCTGCCTGGCCCACAAAGGCAGACTGTGGTGCAATCTGGGTCGCCTGGTTAGGTAGCATGCTTTCTTTATGTTACTCCCCCCGTCAAATGATGGCCGCTTGCCTTGTATCTGAAAAACAGAGCTCCTGCCAGCCGGTTGGCCCGCTTCTAAACAAGCCGGTCTACTTCGATGTTAGCTCATCAGATCAAAATGGTCAGTGATCCTGAGCCAGACAAAGAAGCTGAAGCCAAAACCTCAATTATCACATTATGCCAGCTACGCTAATGAATCAGCTATACAGGTCAACTAAGTAAGAAGGTTCCAGGATGCAGAATATTTATTTTTTCCTCATTCTCATCTCATCTGCTTCAAAATACAAATAACCATTCATGTGAGCCACACAATTGCATTACTGCAAGAAGCTACAGAAGCTTTCCAGGTGCAAATATAATTTTGGTTAATAAAACAATAGATGAGGCAAGAAAGTCTGTTTGCAAGTATGTTTACAAAGATCTTACAGTGTAGACATCGTAGACATTATAAAACCATATGTCATGTTAACAGCTGATCTGAAAACATAAAAAATATGAAGCTCGACAAAGATTCAAATTCAAAATGCCACCAACACATGGCACAATAACATTTAAACATCATCAGAGATGGGGAGTTACAAGTAACGTGTTACTGTAATCGGATTGTTTCAAGTAACAAGTAAAGTAATGGATTACTATTGCAAAAAAAATAATTAGATTACTGTTACTCTCCTGTAAGCATGCTGCGTTACTGTGTTGCTAAACCGTGATTTTGTTTGTGAGAGTGTCTCGTGACAATGACGTACGAGCGTGCGACGCCCGTGGCAGCAACAGACGTGTGTAGAACAACAAAGGATAATCTGGAGTGTGGGGGAGAGTACGGCCATGCAGCGTTTAAAGCGTGGACGTATTTACATTACTTTGAGTTTTAGTCTGCAAAAAGAGAAAGAAACATTAGCATCCGCTGTACACTCTGCGTGGGAAGAAAACTTCTTTCATTATTAAACTTCAAATCTGAGCAAGCACCAAGCAAGCCGCCACGGGAATGTGAAGTTCACAGAGAAACTCCCAGATCTCCCCGCTGACATGACCGCTGTAGCACCGGGCAAACCTCCACCCGCCCCACTCCTGCTAAACAGGTCAAAATAGATTTAAGAGCGACAGGACGTAATACCGCTGAGTCTTTGATTTTATTTATTTTTTGCTGTGTTTTACTTGCATCAATTTGAAAGAATGAGTGTAAACACAAATTAAATTAAAATTCTATTTTATATGATGGATCATGCAGAAAAAATAGAATTGGGCTGAAATATTTGCTTTTTTATTGCTTATTGCTTATTGCTTTATTACGTATTTAGGTTGTGTATCATGTTTTTAAAAAGTAACTAAGTAACTAATTACTTTTGAAAATAAGTAATCATTAAAGTAATGGAATTACTTTTTTTGGAGAAGTAATCAATGATTAGTTATTAATTACTTTTTTCAAGTAACTTGGCCAACACTGGTCGGTGTGTGAATGAACGTTTTTGTGGGCGGGTTTTCCGAGTGATCATTGGAGGTTAAGATTTCCTGTCTTTAAGCTTAGCTAACCAGAGGAGGTCAGCAAAACAGCCACTATTTAGACATGGAAGTGTAAGTCAGAGTGAAGCAACACCTGTAAATTAACTGAAATATTCGGCCACTGGCTTCATTTAGCTCTGTGAACAACTTGAACTTTCTGTGAAAAGATGGTTTTGTGTTAAAAACATTAAAATAGAAACAAGTTTTCGCTCTTGCTGCAAAGCTTTGTCAAATCAGCAGGCTCACTGAATGAACCCTCAAGCCGCTCACGTTTATTTCCTGGCTTGCTGGTTAGTCTGTGGCTCTTTTGGTCAGTGCAGTCTGTGGCAGCACAATATACAATGCCAACGCGAGGAAAACCAATCCCCAGACACTGGTGACACCCACATTAATGACAGAAACACAGAAAGATGTAATCTCGCCAATTTCAAGGCTCATTAATTTGTGTAACAGACGGAAGCTTGAAAAAATAATTTGAAGGGGGTTCTAATGCGTTTCTCCCTCCTTTCCTCTTGTTCCTTCCCTCATTGCTTCTCTCAGTGGAAACAGCTTTTTCCCTTTACTAGCACACCATGAAAACAAATGATTTTTATTCCAGGGATATTTGTAGTTTTGTTTTCTTTCTGCACCCCAAAGGCATTAGCACTTCTTTGTTTAGTGTTGACCGCATTATGAGAGCTCAGACTTTCACTGCTGCAAAGCAAAACAAAAGAAAAAGACTTTTGTGAGTCAGTGTGAGAGGTTTGATTTGAGCTTTTCCAAGGAGGGCTCCTTGGTTGCATGGCAGCCAGCCTGCTTTTTTGCTTAGGCTCGTAATTTTACCGAAAGCCCTCCTCAGCCCGAAACTCGGAGGAATGCAAAGGAAGCAAAACAACTAAAAGTGTGTCTCTCACACTGACAGGCACAAGTAAAGGTGGCTAGACGGTGTCAGGAGTAGTGAGGAAGAGAAAAGAGGGGAACGAGGAGTTTGACATCATCTCCTCGCCTAATGAAACGATATGCGTGCGACTGAGTTTCTACGTGTTGAGGTTCCCGAGGCTGACTGCGCAAACGTCCAGGCATCTCAAGTCACCTTCAAACAGCTGATGTTTGTGACACGTACTCCTCCCCTGCTGATTCCTCCTACAGTATCACTAATTCTCCACTGAGGAGGAAAGCCAACTCGACTCGTTATTTGTAAAAGTAGCACCTTCCTTCATCGCAGTGCCGTTCCCGCACCGACACTCAGCAATTTTTTTGGCTGAAGGTAGGTGTGAGAGCATTTTAGCTTAACAGTATTGCGAATGCGCCCAAATATGAGCTGAGCAACAGCGTTGGTTAATATTTGCCAGTGTTTACTGGTGGCAGCTGTATCACAACAGTGATGTGTTGGCAGCGATGAAAGGTTTTAAAAAAGCAATTTTTATAATTTTATAAAATAAGAGTTGTTTTCCTGGCACAAAAGAATGAAAATGTACCCGTTTTGAGCCAAACTTCCATTTAAAACATTATTTCGGTGCAAGCTTACGGAGTTAAAAGAGAAAACTCTACTAGTAATTGTGTTGTCACTAGTGATTAATACCATTTTCCTTTGCCACATTCACATGCAGAGTAGCAGCTCAGACACATTTCAACCTTAATGCTCACTTAATGTCTCTCTTTGACTCATAAAAGCCTCTCTTTATGTTCTAATTACTGTGGTCAAACTACTGCCCGTCTTTCTAGAGAAAGGGAAAAAAAGCATCCAGGGAAACTCAGTAATCATGTTTCATGGTGCTGCACTGCAGGAGTAAGAACCCACCCACTTCCTCCACACTCTCAACCAGACGTGCACTGTCCGCCCAACAAAGGAAAGAAAATCCAAAAAATCTGCAGTGAGGAGTTATTGACCCAGCACTGATTTGGCGATGCTTCAGGACGCCCTGTGGCCCTTATGACAGTATGGTTTATGTAACTGCCAATGGAGCTCATACAGATGAGTGGTCTGTAACACACAATCCAGCGCACGCAAACGCAGACACACACAAAACACTCGTAGTAAAGAGCACAAGCAGACACCCACTCCCACTGCCTGCACAGTGAGGATGAACACGCTGATTTCTGAAGAGCTGAAGAGGCAGGTGGAGAGTAAAGTTAGAGCATTGAGAGGGAAACAGCACAGCAGCATCCTGAAACGCACATAACACGGCCGTAAAGGCTGCAGATGCAGATCGCTACGCCTTTATTAACATGTCACTGTCATGGAAACAAGGCGTCTACAGCCCCGCACGTATCTCTGTGTGTTACTGTGTGAAGCCTGTGGAACAGATATGTAACCGACATGGTGAGTTTGTTATTTTTAGTGCAGCGCTAACGCTTCCATTCTTCCTGCTGATGCCTCACATCCTTATTGCCGCTTTTGTTTCCTTAAAGGCTCGGTTGTGCAGGCTAACAGATGGAAGTGATGAAGACTTGTGCTCGCACACTGTGGAGGAAATGAGGGGCAATGAAGTGTTGGGCCCTCATTTGTGGGGACGGGGCTTAAATCTGCTTTTTATTTCTAAAGCTACAGTCACACTAGGAAAACAGTAGTTGGATCAGAATTATTGTAACTGTAGGCTTTAAAACGGTTGCTTCAAAAAAAGGGACCAGGTTTGTGACCACTCATAGTTGTTGTCTTCAACATGACCTCTGCAGCAGTAAAACAGCAGTAAGCAAGTTGAAGGTTTAGCTCACTGCCTTCAAATTCTTGTGAATATTTCTTGTTTTAAAAATATTTTAGCTGTTTACACTGACCACTTAATTTAGGAATTATTTTTCTGGGTCGAACTCAGTTTTTCAAATGTGAATGAACAGCTCCGATCAGTACAATGATATGGGAGTAGTAATTTATCACTGTTTCACCTCAGACACAGCTAGAATCTGCTCCGGGTCAATCAGCTTCTTCTCTCCCTCCTCAGATGTGCTCCCACCTCCGCCAACAACAGCTCAAACTGCCACACTGACATCCTGAAATTTGTAGGAAACCATGAAATTCCCCCTGTTGCTGCCTTTCCCTGAGAATCGGATGAACCCAGAATCTCAGTTTCTTCTTTTTCTTGTTTAGAAAGATCAGGACCATCTCTTCATTTCAACTTCATCTTTTTCATTGAATTGTTTGCAAACACAATGGTTTCATTGCGGATATGCATTACATGTTACAAGTATGAATCTGATAAATGTGGAATTTTTCTGAAATCTGAAATTGAGTGCATTTGGTGTGTAAACCTCTTTAGTTGGCTTTCAGTTAGGTGATCAAATTTGCAATGACCTGCAATCTGTTTGTCATAATACCTCAGTTATCTGTGATAAATTATTGATAATTACAAATGTGTTGCCGTCTACATACATAGAAATTCCCATTGAACAGAAGTCACCTCCACTACTTACATTACAGACAGAACATCAAAGATCTGAGACAGAAATTCTTCCACAATTAATGATGAACAATGACAGTCTAACTGCAGAATGACATCGGTGCTCTGCAACTTTGCTTTTATATAGAAAACCAGGTAGCAACCAGGTGAGTCGAGTCTGCTATTGCAAAGACACGTGTTGCAGACAACTTGTGCTCATCAGTGCAGACGGATTCTGCAACAAGCTGAAAAAATGTCTGTGCTTATAAATTAGACAGCAATTATTAACAAACTTCCAATCTGTCTGAATGTGACTGTCGCTCTGAGCTGAACTGCGATCATTCCTGCAGGTGACCCATGTAGTCACCTTGCAATTGAAACTGGTCATCCAGAGATTTATGCCGAAATATGTGGGCAAAAAACGTCATAAATGAGAAAAAATTCAATACAATAACCAGGCAGCATGGTTGTAATGTTGCCCAGTTTAGGGATCAACAGGTATGAAATGGGTTGGGTGGCTGTAGCTCAGGAGGTAGAGCAGGTCACCTACTGATCGGAAGGTTGGAGGTTCGATCCCAGGCTCCTCCAGTCTGCATGTCAAGTATCCTTGGGCAAGATACTAACCCCAAGTTGCTCTCCGATGCGTCCATCGGAGTGTGAATGTAGTTAGAAAAAGCACTAAGTACAGATAAAGTGCTTGTGAGAATGGGTGTGACTGGGTGAATGTGGCATGTTGTATAGAGCGCTTTGAGTACTCCGGGAGAGTAGAAAAGCGCTATATAAGAATCAGTCCATTTACCATTTATGAAATCACCGCCCACTCATGTAAAATAATGTTGCTATTCTTGGACAGTCCCTCAGACTTGCCATGTTTTATTCTGTTTGTTGACTGTTTCTTATTCAGACATTAGAGAAGCATCTCTATCCTTTTCTATCTATATCACATTTAATTTTCAAAAGACATACAATAAAATAACAGAATAATAACATCATATTTGATATAATATTGGAACTCATTGGCCAACATGTAGTCTCAAAACCACTGGCTACCATCCGCTGACTTTGACATTAAAGGTCTTCACTGCTGGCAACACTGGAGGTGCTGAAACATTGGCTCATAGAGGTTAATAATCAGATAACCACGAGTTCCTCAGATGTCTAACTGCAGGATGGCAGTAAAAGCACTCCTTTAAGGCTCCATTCATGTGGACCTGTTTTATGTAGACCTAACTACATAAGCACTGACTTGGTATTTTTTGCTTAGACGCATGTTAATCCTGACATTCACTGAACAAGAAATGCTTTGAAAACTTGGAGTTTGACGACTTGATGATAAATCACACAAAAGCCAGGTTCAAAGTGTCGGTTTGCCTGCAGCATCCTATTCTGCAGGGCAGATAACCGACTTTGACTTGGAGTGAGAAAAATAAAGGCTCGCTCTCAGCAGAATGAAAGGAGGAGGATGATTTAAAGGATTCTCTCTGAAAAACCGCCTCGCTCTCTTCCCTCTTCATCCCCAGATGAATGCCCAATCAGAGATAAAACATATTTACATTTCTCTGATGTGCAATGCGCTTATGGTATGCGCGCACTGGATTTTCTGTTATTCTGTTTAGGGGCACATGTGTATGCAGGGACTCTTGTTTGCACTGTACACGTATATGTTTTCTCCTTGCAGTACTGTAATTGAAAGCCCGGAGGCACAAAATTGCAATGCAGAAACAGCAGATTTGCATGCGGTGCGCTGCAATCGTAGTTTGCGTTTGTCATCTTCACCTAAAGGCACACAAACACACACACATCAAAGCATTGTTTGCTGACCTTGTGTCCCTTTGAGTCTGTAAATGATTAATGAGACACACAATATGTCTCTCTTTACTCTCTATCTCCCTCATCATCATGTAATTACTGTTTTCTTCTGCTTGATTGGTTTCTCATCTACTTGTTTGTTTCTCAGTGCAGAAAATTCGGTTTCTTGTTGTTCTCCTCCATCCTTTCTACAGGTGCACTGATTTTGTTTCGAGTGCAGGGTAATCTGCAGCGTGAGGATAGCCCTCTTTCTCCCCTCAGTAATCTCACTCATCGAGCGCTGCTGTTATTGCAATTTACACTTGGCTCAGCTCCAGAGCAGCTCGGCCTTAATGGCTCCTCCGCTCTCCGTTGCACTCGAGTGTTATAGCTTCTCATCATCACCTCAGTGCTGAGCTGAGAACTCTTGCAATAAACACAATGACCTCAAGACGCTTCTTGAACTGTAGCCAAACTGTAACCTGTTAAACCCCGCAGAACCTGTTGTAACTTTAGTATTACGCCATTATTATGGCGACGTTCACATCTGCAATTATTTGGTTGTGTCAGAGGAGAGATTCAAATGTTTCTATTGGTGCTAGACAGCATCAATAAAAATTAAATCAGAAATCAAAATTACAGCATCTTTGCAGACAAATGTGATATTCAGTCACTTGACCGAAGTGCATCTCTGAAAAGCAAATTAAAGTTTTTCCCTTCATTCATTGTATCTGCATGATATTTGCAAATAAAACTCATAAAAAAACACTCCACGGTTGTGAGATTACTCTCTATTTCTCCTATGTGCTTTTATGTACAGTGGCCACTTTAGAAAAGACAAATAATTGTGTCAGATGAAAATGGCTTTTGTCACATATGTGCAACGTTTTTGTGAAGTCTTTGCACTCAGCATGTGTACTGGAGAAATTTGGATAAAACATTTGGTCCAATGAAATACTGGTTGGATAGCTCACCGTTGCTCTTGCGGAGTTTTTCTTGACACGTGGTTGCACTTAATTTGATTTTACATTAAGTTCTGTTGGCAGACGCACATTTTCAATATCGCTTGATCGCATTCGTTTAATTGTGAGAAGTTAAAATGAAGATCGAGATTAAAATTTGATTTATTGTGCGCCCCAATGTAGTAGCTGTTTGCTGTTACCAGGGTGCACTGTCACATACAACCACATGCACGCAAGCATGTCTGTATAGGTTAGGCAGGTTTGTGTTAGCAAATACTCGCACATACAGACACACATGAAGTGCCATAAATCCTGCATTAGGGGTGGAGTTCTGGCTCTACTCCTGTAAAACCTCTAAAGGGAGATTAAATGCCATCACATTTGGCTTTCTTTGACACAGGAGAAATGGATGAGGTCCTCACCCCATCTCTATGCTAAACCCAAACAGTCTGTATGAGCAACTAACCTTGGCTACTTGTATCTCCTCATGATTACTTAGAGCACTAAAAACAGCTTGGCCTTGTTTAAAGGACACTGACAGAGTTCAGGTTTAGGTTAAACAAGGACTGGATGGCATGTAACAACAGCCCTCTGTTGGGACTCTCCTAATAGACCGGACAGTTTAAGTATAAACTTCCAAGAACCCCAAAAAGCCCCCACAGATCAGACTATTTCTGCACTTCCTAAACAGTAAATAGTTGGTCCATGATTCCACAGGGAGAATAAATCAGCAACTATTAGCCGGAAGGTCTTCTTCACAGTTTTTGCTTCCAACTCCTCAAGTCAAGCAACGCTTACATATGCACTGGTGTTATCTAAGAGAAGAGAGTCAGTGATTTCTACTGATGCCTTTAAAACCTCACAGTTGTTATTTCGTGCTGTAACTGTGGCTACCAGATTTATGAAAACCACCCTCAGACATACTCTGCAGCAATTTAGAGGATAAACAAGTAATTTTTTAACACACAGCGTATATTTCAGCGGTAACTGTGGAAAAAGTGAAATATTAATGCTGATGACTAAATGACGCAACAACCTCTCTCTGAAACTTGAATTTACCATCTCAGCTTTAATCTCCAGTGTGCTTAGAGACAGATTGCAAACACCACCACGGTGGTTGCTGGACTAGTACATTTATTAACACTGCTTCCTTACATTGTATTGAATTTGTCTGTATAATTGTTGGGAAACACAGATTAATTGCTATATAAATTCTTGCTGGAGCACAGCCATGAATGGTAAATGCTGTCATTTGAAATGTTGGCACTATCGGTTGGCTTTAAAGGACCATGAACAACAAACCCTTTGTGAAGGATATGAATGGTTATATGTAATTTGTAACCATTTAACAACCCTAAATGAGGTGAAAATGACTGACTTGCTTAGTTTATAATAAATAGAATGGACGCATAAATAGAGGAAGAAGTGTAGGTAAGCTGTGGATCAAGTTGCTTTTATGCTACTATCTATTAATAGGCCTGTTGGACTGCTTTAGTGATACAAATAAATTTAAAAAAATATCTGCGAATGGTCGTGTTGTAATAAAGCTGTGACGTTACATCAACATTATAGCTCCAAAAGCAAACACGAAAGACTCAGGCCCATGAGCTTGAGGCTAGTTTTGTGTGCAGTGAGTACTGATGCAGCGCAACGCAGTCTTGACTGTCCTCTTTTCTCCTAGTCAACTGGTGCCACAATAGCTTCTGGGAGCCACATGAGTGTATTGTGAAATATCAGCGCCAATAGCTCCAATGCAGGAAGCAGCTAATTTCAAGGCTGTTACTAAAGGCTGTGAAAGAGACTCAGTTACTCTCTTTGAACTGGGATTAGTAACGAGGAAGAACAAAACAGTGCTCTTATCTGGTCCTGATATTTATTTGGTGCTGCAGGGGTGACTGGAAGAGAGCTCAGCTGTTTTATTCTAATGTGAATTTTAAAAGTCACTTCCCTTCAGCTTTCTCCTGACAGACAAATGCAAAAGTGAGAACAAATCAGGAACACATGTTGACAGGTAAGCATCACCTGCAGTGTTGTATGCACTTTTTTTTACACACTTGAAGTAATCCGTGTTTTGTTGTGGTTTGAACTGCATCAAAGACCAGCCCTAAATTAGACTTTTCTTCCCAAAAGGCACAGCTCTGTTGTGTTTTGAGTTAGCGTGGATATTTCATACCCTCGCACCGCTCATGCTTCTCCTCAGCATCAAAGCACAGCGCACGCCGTTTGAAATTCATTGAAAGCATTGGATTAATAATGCAGGGAGAGAAGCTGAGAAAAGAGGACACGTAACGTGATGTTTTCTTGACTCCTCAGCTATTAAACCATGGAAACCCATCTGACATGACCGAATGGGAAACCTTTGACCGAGCAGGTGGATAGCTTTTAAAAGCTTGTGGTGAAAATAGCAGGAGCTAAATCCCCCAGGAGGCAGTCAGATACATGCTCCCTAAATGAAACCATTTTCTTTCTCTGTTTTGCTACCGTGGCTTCTCCTCATTGTTTCCCACTGAATTTACTGGAGGTTAAAATAAAATAATAATAATAATATATATAGAAAAGAGATGAGTAAAATTCAATATCATATCAATAACTCTGTTAAGTATAGGTAAATAATGTCAAGCCCTGATGATAAGCACTGTGCAATTGAAGGCCCTGTTTCATTTTCTGTACTTTACTTTATCTTCAGTCCTCTTTTATGCTAGTCTTGCAACTAACTTGCTACCAAGCTGTATTTAGCTTAAACTCTGGAGACAGCCAAGATGCTAGCTCCAGTGATAAAAAGTTAGCCCAGTACTAAAAGAGGCAAAAGCTGAGGTCCTTTGAACGAGTACATTAAATTTGCTCCAAAGCAGATGAGTACCATAGAAAGATGTGTTAAAATGCTCCAAAGCCACCATGAAAACAGCCCAAAACTAGCTAACACCTCGTAGCTGTAGTAGTTTCCTCTCATTGAATGTCTATATGTAAAGCAGTTTCTTTTCATAACTTGCCTGTTTAAACTGCATTGGGATAAAGAAACATTACTTTTGTGGCATGACAACTTTGTTACAGACAGTAGCTTTCTACTCACCTTCACTAATTTGGCACATTTATCTGATAAATAACATGACTTGCTCTTTGGTTCATTGTACAAGCAGAACGTTTGGAGTCAATTTATAAATGTTTTATTTTCTTTTCTGTGGCTACAGCCGGTAGTTGGTGATGGTTTATATTAAATGGCTACCTTAAATATTTAAATAGAAATACAATTAATTTGCGTACTGCGCAAACACTGTTAGAGGGGCATTCTTGGGTGACACAAGAGATCATCCAAACCTGCTTCGGTTGCTAGCAGATAGTTTAATGGAAGATACCGACTTGGCTGCAAACGCCGCCATTTACTCTGAGTTGTAGTGAGACTTGAAAAAGCATGTTGCAAGTAGGAAACAGATTTATTATTATTATTATTTTCAGGGTAAATTTTGTATCTCATTGTAACTAACACATTTCCAGAGAACCAAGTTTTAATGTAAAAATTGATGTTCCTCACGTTTGCACGTTTGCACAGTTGCACTACTGCTCAGTGGGCAATTTCAGAGTCTGCACACAACACAGAAACTACTGGTGACCATGGCAACCTGCTAGTGATAAAAGCACTCACAAGGAGGTTTACTGTGCAGCATTGTTTACAACATTTTCAAAGCTAGGGACTGTCAGCAACCACTTGCCAACCGGTCATGGAATTCACACTTTTCCCTAGCAACCAGAGGTTGCCAGTTGATCATCAACCAATCACCACACCTGCTCGCATTGGGGTTGCTAGCAATGTCACAGCGACTGCCAGCAACCTCACCCAACCAGTTGGGGAATACAGCCAAAGCTTTTAAATGATCAGAATTGGTAAAAGGAAGTGTAGCAAACTGTCATATTTAAAAAGCTGGAACTATAAAATAATGTAAAAATAAAATTTAATCTGTAACACATTCTTATGATATAATCACTGCATTCTGATCTCTGAGGCATTTATTGATTTGTATTAGTAATAAGAGTTGCACTGAGTGAAAGAACCCAAACTGACTGCATGTTGATGGTTTTTGAGGTTTTTTAAAAAGTCTTCCTTTAGCTAACAACCGGCTAACCAATCACAGGACAGAATCTTCTCCTGAACTATTACCAGTTATAACGGAGTTGTATCAGTTTCCATCTCAGCAAGAAATCAAACCATAAATTCTCCACCACAGTGCACTATTATTTTAGAGCTCTAAAGCATGTTGGGTGATCTGGTTTCTGGTCACTTCCACTTCAGGCTCCAGGAACACATTTGACTGCAAAGGCTGAAAGTCTCAGTTTCTCTTGCCCCCCCCCCCCCCCCCCCCCCCCACCCCCCCCACCCCCCCACCCCCGGACCACAGGAGACAGTCAGAGAGTTGATTCAGGTCATTTATCTTCCCGGTGCCAATGTTTTTAGACTACATCTTAACTGCAAAGGGAGGTATTGATCCTGCTCTCCTCTCTTCATCCCCTCCTCCTCGATAAATAAGGGAGAAACGATCCCAGCTCACACCCTGGTTCTGAATATGAAAATGCATATTGTTGATGTTAAAGTGACATTGTAATTTCTGCAGTGATTTCCTGCAAGAAAGTTACTCGACTGCAGACAAACATGTGTGAGTTCAAATCGACTCACAGTGATTGCACGGGGGACTTTTGAGCCTTGTACCATGTGTGTGGCTTTAGATGGAAATCGCACTGCAGAAATTTAGCAGAAATTTAAACTAAAAGTTTGCTAGTGAGCATTTCCTCCAGGGTGTCTACTTTCTGTGCATAATGATTTTTATTAAAGTGACAGTGAGTTAGGAGTGTTTGCACGCTCTCTCTCCACAGAACCCTTCGGTTGTGGCTCTGAAGATAAATGGGCCACCAAGGCGGGCCCAAACACAGGCCTGGGGATAGGGATAGCTAATACTGAATTAATTAGCATGGGCTGATATGGTGGAGCAGCAAACAAGAGGATCATTAAATGCTATCTGCTTTTAGCTCCATTAATTTTGAACACTGTAGGGAATGCTCTTCGTGTCAATAATTGAATGACAAAAATATATTTTTAAACAAGTAAATAAAAGTGCAGTGACATCATATTCATGCTTCCAGAGAAAAACTTTATTTCTCTGAAAGGCTTAGTGCCCAGGGTTTAAGCGAAGCTAAGCTAACCTGCTATTTAAAAAAAAATACAAAATGATATTTTATATCTTATGATATTTAATATTTAAAGATTATGAGTTCAAAAGCCAGGGAGGAGACCAGCTGAAAGCTCTGAACCCTATTCTCGTGAGACGAGTGGAGGGAGGAAGAAGATCTAAGAGCGCAAGGGGAAGTGGCAACCTGGAGAAGGTCAGACAGACATGGAGGGGCGAGGCTGTGGATGGCTTGAACGGCCAAAGAAACATTTTGAAATTAATGTGGAATTTAAGTGGGAGCCAGTAAAGCTGTTGCAGAACAGGAGTGATGTGGTGAGTGGACTGTAGTGACAATACAAGCAACTGAATTCTGGACCAGCTGAAGCTTAAGAAATATATATAATATATATATATATTTTAAAAATAGACATCTGCTGATAGGCTGTGGAAGTGAATTATCTTGCTTGCTTGACTAATCACCAACATTAAAGTATCAACTAAAAGCTTTTTTTTTTCAAAATAAAGACAAAAAGATTTGTGATGGGTTTTTTAAAATAACATGAATGCACACAGCTTTACAAGGATGTCACAGTTTTGTTCATTGGACAACGACTGATGTCAAAATGTGTACTGGCTTTTGACACTCAGCCACTCACCAAAAAAAAGAGGAAAAAGCAGAAGACTTGAGATGTTGCTCCTCGCTGCAGCCCATCCTCCTCCCTTCCTTTCCTTAATCTGTCTTTACTTCTTTTATTTGGTTTCTTTATGATGATGATGATGTGCCTTCTCTTCCTTGCTGTGCTGCATATTAAAAGCTATAATATGGTTCTAAGAATAGCTTTGCCTAATCTGCTCACTGTGATGAAGTGTCACTCTTATACTCTTCTGTAATGTTTTAGCCTTTTCATGCCTCTAATGCTGAGAGTACCTGTCTGGATCCCAAACACTTTAACATACAAATGAAGGCATTTTACTACCAAGAGCTATATAGTTGTTTTTTTCTTACATAAACTTGTTTTTATGACCGAACATTTATTTTCCCAGCATACTGATATCTCATTATGAGGCAAAACTTTTCAAACTCCCCGGTGTTTGCGCTCACTTTATGTACACGCTGAGAAAATCACATGTTGCGTTGGCAGAAATGGGTATTACATACATTAACTGAACGTGTGCGTGTGTGTGTGTGTGTGTGTGTGTGTGTTATTTCTCTAGAGATTAGTGCCTATTTGCAGTTTGATGGGGGAAAGCGAGTGTGTTTGGAATACAGAGTTAATATGATGTGGCAAATAAATGCCTGTTGGATAATGAGACATGGCATTTAGATAAATGTTGCTGCTTTAGTGTTTAAAGGCGTAATGATAATGCTATATCAACTAAGTGTGGCTATCTATATTTTATTTATTTAAAATCTATTTAGCAAACAGGTACGCAGTACCTACTAATGTCCTTTGGCTTGTTTTGGACCTGTGCACCTTGTTATTTAATAGGCTATAAAAATCCTATGAATGTGTAATATATACTTTTAATACTATAAACTGATGTGAAATGTGGTATTAGGTACATAAGGTACATAATGTAATTGGACTTTCTTATACAATAAAACTATACCTACAATGTACACATCCTCATTTAGTTGACGTTTAAGCCCTTATTTAAAACTAAGGTTTAAGTACTCAACCAGCTGCATGAGGCTGTATAAGATATACTTATATTATCTCATAAATAGTGAGAAAAGAAAACATGTTGCTACTATTGTGACCTCTGTAGTGTCACAGTGACAAGTCATAGCGAAGAGCAACCCCTCGGGTACTGTGTCAGTCCCTGTCTTACTGTAAACTGTCTCTACTGTCACGGGCTCCTTGGTCCACAGGGCCTGCACTGCCCAGCCCACGTGGCCACATTTAAGACCCCCTCTGGCTGTCATGGGGAAGGCGTGCCAGCGCAGCCTCCAGTATGTCAGAAGCAATCATGAGACTGGGTCTTAATAACCAATAAGAGCACAGACCAGTGGCACGTAGTCAGGCCCTTTGGATACAAAGACAGGATGCTGTCAGAGGAAAGTCTGGTGGATTAAAATGAGAAGAAATCTGCGCTCCACTGACTCTTACATTTTGTTTTTTGTATTGCAGAGACAAACATCTGGAGCTGCTGCTGGCAACAATAAGACTTCTGGAGGACAAGGTAAAAAAGTCACAAAATGATATGTTTGTTTGTCATTTCCTTTGGAATATACTTGGACATTTATTTTAGGGGAAACAAACTGCTGGTGCAGGGAAGAGGAGATTAGAGTTTACAGTATATGATGGTTTTAGAAGACAGATGACAGTAGATGGACAGCAACAAGGAGAGAAGGACATGCACAAAGACACAAATTCACCTCAGGCTTTCCATCAGATCTGTTCTTACAAGAGTTCAGGGAATGATGTCATCATATATAACATGGAGAACATTTGATAAATGTCAGAGATTATGTGTTTTTTTTAATCAAATTATTCCTTATTATTCAGAACAATATAATAATCTCTTCCCCTGCTTGGAAGAAGATCACCTTGTTTATATTGCTTATACTTTATGGCTTTACATTATTTGACAAAGAGGTTTGTTTGCAACTTTGATGTCCTGATTCAGCTGGAAAAAAACACCCTAAAAACCAGGAGACAAAAGTGAGATGACCATCAGTGTCTGTAAACACACTTCTCTGATGATTGCCTCCCTGAGCAGAGACAGACAGCCTGTATGAGTTCAGTCCTGGGGGAAATAAAGTACAGCTCTGTGCACCGAGTGCGTTACAAATCATGTTTATTGTTGAGCTTTCTGTCATTAAACCCATCACAGCAGAGCAAATAAAGGCTTCAACGAGAGAACTAATATCCTTCCAGCTTTCACCTTCTCTAAATCATGGCACTGATTTGATGCCCTGACTCAGCAGCGCATCGCGGATTGAGATGGGACCAAGTAGGCTGCGCTATTTTTATGAGATAAAAAAGTGAATCTCGGATCTTATTCACTTTATTTGTGGGGAACTGCATTAAAACTCAACAGCACCGCTGTTACACTGACACCTGTATGTTTACAGATCTTTGACATGTCATAAATCAGATATATTAGTCATGTGAAAACCTTTTTTATTTTTTGATATGAAGTAGTGAATTCTTTAATTAGGCATGCCACACTCAGAAGTCCTGAACTCACAAAAAATAAATCACTTGGAGCTATATTTTCAAACCATAGAAATTCGTGAAGACGTGACGTGTTCTGTGCAGCAACAGCTGCTCTGTAAAAAGCTACTGACGGTTGCTCCCAGATTTTTAACGCTAGATGCAATTCCTGGTGCAACCCCCAGGGGTTTGTGTCTCCACCCGGGGATCTTTTGCTTGTTAGGCGAATGTGTAACTAGTACACGGTGGAGCAGTTTTGTATGTAATCACAAAGCACGAAGTACAACAAACACAAGGCATTAAAGAAAGTTCAAAGTAAAACAGGAAATAGACGAATGCTAAACAGCAGCCGTGACAGAGAGAGGAGAACGGGCATCATCAGAAAGGCGAGACAGAGAGAAAACACTTGTGGAGCTAAAACTGCAACTCATAAAAATCAAAACATCACAGGAAACATAGTTAAAAACCTGATGCCAGACAAAGCAAAGCAGACAAAGCAGTCGTGGTTTGTCTGAAAACTCGAACAAAAGAGAGATGACTGTTGATGGTTCCATGTATTTCTTTCTTTGTCTTTCCTAGAGAACCAATCTGGTTAGTATATGGTTGCTAATAGATGGCCACACACCTTCTCTACTTTTAAGTCATTTACATTTGTGCACATGTAAATTGGGCCTCATTTGTTGAATGAAGTCGGTAACGCATTCGACCGTTAGAAGCATCACCGCTCTGTCCCTGATGTCAGCATCATAAGCCCAGGGGTGCAGCTCCTTGTGTGTATAAACACCTCAATAGGAAAAAAACAGGGCTGGAAGCGTGCGATAATGAGTTTGCGTCACCACTGACGCAAACTAGAAAATGTTTTGTTTTTTCATTCTAATCTATAGTAAGTAGGAAACAATTCTTAAGCTTTCTGTTGGTAGAAAGTCTAATAAGGATGTCCAAGCAACCTGAAGAAGTACCTGAAACTGACGTCACTGCAGTGGTTAAATCTGGAGCCATTGTTCAAGTAGGAATACGTGTAAAAAAAACAAACCAAACAGACGGCCAGTTGACCAAATACAACCATGAAGTGTTTGTTGGGATTACAAACTGAACTGAACTGAATGGATAAAAATGAATTGTAGACTCAAACTAAGACTCACAATCATACAGGAATCAGACTCCAAAATCACAGAAATTCAAACAACAAAATTTTAAAACACAAAACCCAAAGGTGCCAAAAATGTGGCCAATATGTGGCTGGCAGAGTGCAGACCCAATTGCAGATTTGGAGACACGACCGAACTTTGAACAGCATTTATTGCCAGAGCTTGGGGAGCAAAATACTCTATGCAGAAACTCAGACTAACCAGGAATCAAGCACTTACAAGTTACAAAACTGAACACGCACACATGGGGGAAAGTATGACAACGACAAAGACCAGAGGGAGACTCAGACAATAAATACACAGGAGGATGGAAGACAGGAACTCAATGCACATGAGACAAGGGACTAAATAAAAATAAAACAGGAAACATAACAAACTCAGAAACAGACACTAGAAACAGGAACAGAACACAAACGTGACTGAAAGACGACTCACCTGAGACAACAAACAGAGAGACCAGAGAGCGAGACATAACAGGGATCACAGAATAGAATAAGAAGATAAACACATGCACACTATGACCTAGACAAGAAGCTATGAACTAGACGGACCAAAGTTAACCAAATACAGAGACAAAGGCTGACTACTCAAAGAGACAAGACAAGGGGCAGGTGACAAAAGAGGGGAGAGATACAGTTCCAGAAATAAGAATATAATACAACGGAAACAACCTTAAACTCGAAACACAGAATACCATAGGGCTAAAACCGAAAACGTTTCATTAGACCAAAAATAATTCCCAAACCTCTAAAACTCAAAGGACATGGCCCAAAAACCTAAGATGCAAACACACACCGATGTTTGTTGCATTACACACAGGCAGTATTGTCAGAAAATATTACAGTTTATGTGCAATCAGTTGATGAGTGTGATGGTGAGTTTTTTTTCGCAAAGGTAATGATGTATTGCAGCGTTCCCCAACCCCCGGGCCTCGGACCGGTACCGGTCCGTGAGTTGTTTGGTACCGGGCCGCGAGAGTTGAGGCTCAGGTGTGAAATGTATGGTTTTCAGGATTTTTATCATTTTTCAGCGTTATTTTGTTATCGTTTTTATCGTTAACTTGGTTTTCCTGGGTCTTTTCACGTGTTTTATGAATAAATCTTCTTTTTTTCGGTACCGGTACTAGTTTTATTTTGTTGTATTTATCCGCGACACCTTAAAGGCCGGTCCATGAAAATAATGTCGGGCATAAACCGGTCCGTGGCGCAAAAAAGGTTGGGGACCGCTGATGTATTGTATAGATAAAGTTACATAAGGCAACTTCAATTCAGTTTTATTTCTATTGGATCAAATCACAACAGCAGTCGCCTCAAGGCACTTTATATTGTGAGGTAATACAACTTCAACAATTACCTGATGCCCAATGAGCAAGCAGTTGGTGACTGGGGGAAGGAAAAAAACCTTTTTAACAGGAAGAAACCTCCAGCAGAACAAGGCTCAGGGAGGGGCAGCTATCTGCCACGACCAGTTGGGGATAAAGATTGCCTTTATAACTATACGTATTCAGAGGTAAACAACAACCTTAGAAACATATTCTGTGTAAGTGACAGAAAATGTTAAAAAATAAAGGTACAAAGATACAATAAAGAAGGGAATAAGTCTTTTTTCTACAACAGAATCAAAGCAATCTTTTGTTCCAGTGTTTCAATTTTTTAAATTATCCACCTTAAAGAGTTAGAAATACTTAAGGGAGTAATCTGCCTGGAAAGTGCGTTTGAAAAGTGCATCCTCATTTACGATTGAGAGAAGCTTGGAACCAAGTTCACGCAGCAGCTGACCCCGTCTAAAATAAAACAAAAAGTCGCTCCAATTAAACAGAGCTGCTGTTTCAGCTACATTATTCACCAACAGCAATTAACGGGATTATCTCGAGCAGGGTAAACACTGTGATGCAGAAGGCTAATTTTTCACTGCCTTTAAAATTCAGCTCTAGCATTTCACTCACTTAACGAAAAGAGAAAGTGAAGGAAACTACACGGCCCGCAGTACACATACACAAACACAGAATGCGCCTTTGTTGTCTGACCTTGAAAATTAATTTGAAGCCTGTAAAAACTGCTTTCCCAGCGTGTCTGAAGTGTGTTTCTTAATACACAGAGATGTGGGGGGAGAGAGAGAGTGGGCGAAGGGGGTGGGGAGGGGGAGGGGGAGTAACGCTGCTATTGACTCGCACACAGCACAGTCTTTAGAGGCAACCTCTCACAGGCTCAAGGACAGCCACAAACAGATGTATTCATATGCACTGGAACTCATTTTGAACTGGGTACGTTTAAGTACATGCAGCTGTGACGCACCTCAGAGATGCAGAAGGGGCTGTTTCCCTGATATCAGCGGGTGGAGGATGCAAGTGTTTACTGCAAAGATAAGGACGCCAGATTGAATGTTTATCAAGTGGATACAAATGAATCTTTTTTCTGCTTTTCTGCATAAAGAGTTAGAGAGTGCTGGCTGCTGGTGCTCATAAATTTTACTCTTATTAAAAGAGAGTGATTCAGAAAGTGACACAACAGGTTCCTATTGTTTTAAACGTACAAAACAAAGTCTGCAGAGTGATAATAATATGCAAAACCTGACATAGATAAAACAGAAGTAACTGCAAATGATGTTGATTAGAAGAGGTCATTTGCAGGGTGTCCCATCTGCTATTTGTTAAATATATAGCTGGAATATTATTTATTTTCATGATGCAACATGATGAAATTTTGCTAATTTTACTACTTTAATGCAAAACCATCTTAAGGTTTGTTTATCTAACCGCAGAGGAACCTGGACCTTCATTTGAGGCTTTTAGAGTTTGATGTGTAAAAGAATCTGTAATTACATTTCTGTTCAAGGTTCACCTCATTTACAGAATAATTCAGCCTGTTTAGCTAAAATGACTAAACTTAAACGTGTAAAATACAAAACTTTTCACTTTAAAGTTTTTTAGCTTCCCTGTAGGCATTTAATTTGAGAAATTCATGCATTATATTGACATTAACAGTGCTTGAAAGAGAGTAGAGTCAAAGCACCTGTGGATGTGTGCGACTGAATGATTCAGACAATGAAAACCTTACAAAAGAAACATGAGATTGGTGTGCATTATGCTCAAATTGTAATAGCAGCTAGGTGAAGAGCACAGCCAGGCACATTTTTATAATGCCACATGTAGGAGAGTTGTGCTTTCAGGGCTCGAATACACGGTTACTGTTTTTGAAAGGGCGTATTTTAACCCAAGCCTTTATTCAGCTATACAATACCTGAACACAACCAGGCAGTTAAACTGAAAACATTAAACTATTAACAGTAAAAAATTATATTACTATTGTTTTTTTTCACTACGCACAAACCTCATTCTCCTGGGTGAAAGGCCTCTGTTTTCATTCTTTCATCCAACACAGCTTCATTTATGCTTCGTCCACTACAGGTTGACTGTAGTGACTTGCATTTTAAATAGATAGTGGTTATTTAAGTCTTTCAGATTTCAGAAATCTATTTTCTGACATTTTTTTTATGTTTTCATGGTAAACAGGGAGAAAAAAAAATCACTTCCCAACTCAACTCACATCTACGCAACTTAGTTACAGTGTTATAGAAAACATCTTAAAAAAACTGTAATATTCTGGCAGCTGGGGCGCCAAAATATTACCGTAACATGACAGAAAATAACTTCCTCATAAAAATACGGTCATTTCCAGTAATGACAATACAGTTTGTTGCGCTAATATCACATGGGATCTTGCCTTTTCAAGTGATGTTAAACATTAAATTAGGAACATGTTAATGTGATTAAACAATGAAATCATCTATAAATAGGAAAAAAAAAAACATCTTAAAAAAACGGTAATATTCTGGGCTGGGGCGCCAAAATACTACCGTAAAATAACAGAAAATAACTTTCTCATGAAAATACAGTTACTTTCAGTAATGAAAATAGAGTTTGTTGCGCTAATTTTACATGGGATTCTGCCTTGTCCAAGTGCTTTTAGACATTAAATTAGGAACATTTTAACGTGATCAAACAATGAAATCACCTATAAACAAGGTCAATGAATGTGGCAATATGAATCATAATACGTAAATGTACAGAAATATACAGTTAACAGTTGGTTTAAATAATAATGGATTGCATGCCCTGGGACAGACTGACAGAGGCAAGGCTGCCATATTGCACCATCGGCCCCTCTGGCCATCACCAGTAGGTGAAGAGTCTTGACCATGGACACAATACTGAGAGTGTCCGAGCCGGGGCTTGAACCGGCAACCTTTTGATCACAAGGCGAACTGCCAACTCTTGAGCCACGATCGCCCTAGATAGCAATGATAATAATACTTATGTGATGTAACACAAGCTTATAGTTTAGCTTATAATCATGAGATATACTTTTCCATAGCATTACATTTGAATTTAACAGATCATTCTCTCACATAACAGACAAATATTTGTGAAATTATGATACATTTCTAAATGTATTTTTACAATCTAAATATGCATATGTACAAAAAAATATATTTAAAAAACAAGTAAATTGTGTTTTACTATATTTACAGTAAAATCACAGTCTACTTATGTAAATTTAATGATATTCTAGAAAGACAGTACAAAACTGTAAAATATACAGTAAGATACTTTGACATTACTATTTTTTGGAACAGTGTAGTTCTGATTGGATCTCGTCTCCCTTGAATTTCATCTCATTTCTACTGGTTGACAAATGTATCAATACATTTTATCATATTTTTTGTCCTTTTTATTTAGTTACAGTCTTGTTTTAATCAGAAAAAAAATTGTTGAAAATTATTCTTCAAGGAAATTAACAGTTTTTTTGGTCCAATCTCTATAAACCCTACAGATGGTCGTTTTGACGTTGTCTACATATCTAAATTTATTGAGCTGCTGCCATGTGATTGGCTGATTCAATATCTGTGTTTAGTAGTTGAACAGGTGACGGTGTATATTGAAGTCAGTGTACTATTCACAACCTTTTAGTGGGCTTCTGTGACATTGGCAGACGTGGTTGGAGTCCAGATGTCATGTGTTTGTACCATATGTTTCATTTCTTGAGTGACCTTATGAGCCCAAGTACGACACAGACTGTCCCTGCCACTGAAACAGCTGTTAGTACCACAGCTTTGCATGATACTGCATGAACAAACCACACAGACAGTAGCAGTTAAGGATGGGGCACAGTGATGCTGTCATATGGGAAGTTCTCTCTGTTATCTGCTTATTCATGTGGGACATGACACATGAAAACAGCTCAGTTACCTCATGTAAATGTTAAGCTTGCAAAGTAATGCTAAAGAACAATGTGGAACTGCTCCACCAACGGCACCTCCCCCTCGTTTCAAACAGGCACAGGCGTAATTTCAAACGGGCTCACCTTAGAGATCAAAGTCATCCTTGTATAATTAGCTTGTGACAAGCCCTCAAAGTGAAGATGACCCATTTTCTACACACTTTTTAATTAGCTTTACTGTACTAAATTATAACCATAACGAATTCTTCCTATTCTGTTGGATAATGTAATTGAATGCACACCGTATCTTTGTTTCAGGAGCTGAAAACACAAACAGTATTTCTTCTTCAGGCCTTTGAATGCACCATGTTTTCTGGCTTCCTCTTTCAAATCTGATGCCATGTCCAAGTAGGTTACACAGATGCTTCCTTGCCAAAGCAAGAGAAAAAACATTAAAATAAAAAGTAGACATAAAGGGGAAAACCGTTCCAATCGATGCTGACATGGTCCTCCACATTTATGCGCATATCGATCGTCTCTCTCGCGGTTTTCTGCGCCTCTCTAGTGTCTCATGGCCTCAGGGGTTGACGATGTTTCCTTGACTTTCACGCTGGCTTTAAACTGTACACACACATTTCTACCCACATAAATATATATGCACACAGTACATGAGGATTTTTCATGGCTCAGAATGAGTCTTTGTAGGGTGACTGTGCAAAAATGTGAAAAATATTTTGTATGTTCACACAAATGAAAATCGACTTTAAAAAATGGTTATATTATTTCTATTGCGCTTTGTTCTTTGGGAGGCTAAAACCTCTTGGGAGGTTCTGTTTGTGTGCACCATATGTCATAGTTAAACAAAATGCTTTCAAGTCCAGATCTTTCAGCAACTCTGTTATTTGTTTTGTGTAAAATTTAGAGGTGCCATGGTAGAAAATGCCAAAAACGTTTAAAAATTCTGACTGGCTTGTTCTGATAGCTGGAGGACATTTCTTGCTTCTTGTCTATCTCGAGGATTCCCAGTCTACTTTAAGCTTCACAGGTGTATATGTGGCAATTGCACTACTGGGTCCATTTGGATAAGGTGTCTCATTATTGCGTCTTATCTCTTGCTATGCAAATCAGACGCCAGAGTGTGCCTCCCCTTGTGTCACCTGATCAATATTACTGACAGCATTGTATAATGATACAGTCCAGGCCACACTTTAGACTCTTAAGCTCAATTTATGACCTTATATGCTGCAAGTGTCACTGACTCAGGTAACATAGTTGATAAATAAACTTCCATTCACTGTGACATCTACTGTTGGTGATGCCAACATAGCAGAATCCCAACAATGCTTTATATTGTAAGCTACAGACCCACAATATTTAACAAGAACGCTAACCAAAAGTAAATCATCCTTTAGCCTCATCCTTTCAGCACCGGAAGCAGCATTTTACTATTTTGTAACCCTTTTTTACAGCTGTGTAACACCTGTGAAGGGGCTGTCGGGTGTTTCATCGTCACCCCTGGTATTCACTGCATATTCCTGCCAGTTATAATTCCTGGTGTGTTGCACACTGCTTTCTGAGAATAAGACCCAAAGTGAAGAATTTAGAAGCAAAAGATCTAGATTGTTTTTCTTCACTAAGTTGGTGGAAAAATGTGTTGCATTTTTCTACTTTGTGGCATTTGAGAAAGAGATGCAGTGATTTTGTAACACATGGAAATAAAATTTCTACAATTCTAATGAGATTGAAAGTCAATGTTTGACACAAAAACCTTCACTTTCAGCAACACAGCCTGAATCAAGCCTGAGTCAAGCTTTCTTGTCATTCCTCTAAGTCGTCTTCAGGAATAGTTCTCTGGCTTCTTGAAGGACATTCAAAGCTCTTTATTGGATGTTGGCTGCCTTTTGTTCTGTTCGCTGTCAAGACGATCCCACACTGCTCCAGTAATGTTGAGGTACTTTTCTGTGTTCATATTTCCATCATATTTAAAGGGATCTCCAACACCACTGGTTGAAATTGATCCCCAAACCATGACAGAACAGCCACAGTGTTGTACAGATGGCTGCAGATACTCACCTGTCTCCTGACCTCCTCCGTACATACTGAAGATGATTTTATCCAGAACATTCGATTTTGGAACTATCACTCCATCAGACCTGACAGTGTCTTTCAGTCCAGCTCTTGTGTAATTTAGCATAGCTCATCTTTTTTTTCTCGCTGTTTCACCTCCTTAAGAATGGCTTCTTTGCAGCCACCTGTTCACTGAGAAGATTTCGGATGGGGGTTCAGTGAGGAGTTAAATCAACTCAAGGAAAAGATGCGTCTCTCGGGTTATTGGATTATTATTATTTTGCCTATTTCTTAAGGACATTACTTGCAGATACTGGTCTTCTGCTGTAGTCTATTTTAAGCCAGTTCCTCTTTTATCCTTTTTGTCCAGTTTACTCAGACTTTGTAAGAACACACTGCACGTTGTAGGTTCAATTAAAGAAATAGGAACAAATCATGTGTCTTTGTGGCATGCTGCTAGCAACAACAGCAACAATATGCGTAAAGTATGCAGCACAGACCATTTTACTCACAGATGTAATAACTTGCTGCAGTAACGTGGGCTAAAATAGCCGTCCACATCCTGTGCGAAAACTTAATAAGTTCTACTTTACTTTCAACAATCACTTTCTTTTGTCTCAAGGTCTGTAAGCCTTCTTTCATGTCTCTCGTCCCCGGCTCACACAAATCCCTCTCATGGCTCAACTGGTTTTAAGCAGTGAAATCAATAAGATGTCCCAACTTTCAGTGGGCTTCAAAGCGGCTTTTAAAAGGCATTCTGAAAGAAAGCCAACCAAAGAGGGTCTTATCATGACTCTTATGAATCTATTCCATTTAAACTAAATCATCTTAGCTTCAGAGCTCATAGCAATTAAGCCTAAATTTCAGCAGATACCACACAACAGCATCATGATTTGTTTATTTATTCTTTTATTTGCTGAAAGTACAAAACCAGACGAGCGGGTGCGGCATCCCGACAGCAGATATTACACTCACATTAAGTAAAGACAGAGACGCTGAAAGAGATGCCAGGGGTAATGGGTTTGATGATCTGTAATGTGTGTTGTGAGCAGGAGATGAATCCACAAAGTGAGGAGAATGATCTGTCACTGTCACATTCAGCCGTGGCTTCCTGTCTTATAAAACAGAAGAAAATCCACCCTGAAGACTCCAAGCATTCATCGGGATGACGACGACGTGTTGGGTCTGTGCAAAACTCCAGTTTGCAGTTGTTGATTGCAGAGAGAAACTAAATGTTGCCATGGTAATGCCATTTTTAGTGGGTTTTATTCTCTATTTAGTTTTAGAAGTGAGAATAACAGAGATTGAAGCAGTCGTGTACAAGAAGCAAATGAAACACAATGACAGTGGACAAACTGGGGGACATATGCATGGCAGACAGGCAGAGCTCATGAATGGGTGGATGAGAGTCGAGTGATTTGAAAAAGATAAGAAAGTCTGAGGGTGAACAAACCAAAGAATTCAGCATGTTGACAGAGGAAACTAGAAACGTGGGAATGTGTCTGAGAAATCACAAATTCTAACAGGCTGAAACTCAATATGAGGACGGAGGAAGGAAATGTTCCCAATAAAAGCACACAAAATATTAAATGTAGATATTACAAGACATGTTTATATTTTTATCTGTACTGTATTGATTTATCCTTGTATTAATTCTCTTATTTACTGTATGTATTTATTAGTTTATTTTTAGATTAATTAACCTTTTCTTTCTTTTTTTAAATTAATTGTTTTATAATCATCCAAACAAAAATGGGCGAATGAATGGGTCAGTCATGCAGCGTGCGTGACGGCTGATCGACAAAACACAAACAGCGAGTCAGGGCATTGCTAATGAAGGTGCTTAGGTAACATAGCTGACATGTGGCTCTGACTGACATGACTAGCGGCAAACACAGAGGTGAGCCCATTTGCTTTCAGCAATTTGGAAGACGTGTTTTTCTTCCTCCCTTGTTAATAATGTTCATAAATCTTCTTTTAAATACGTTTTCATTACTGCTCTTAATTCACTATAGCAGTTTCCCCTCAGGCCCACAGAGAGCATAAAGGATAAATGTCGCTACCATTATGTCACCCATTAGTTTCCGAAGTCTTGTTTTGACTTCCCACTATGAAAGTAAGCATATGTCGTTAGCCGATGAGCATACCACAGAAAATCCTCCATTTTGAAACATGGTATGACCAAGACTTTAAAAAACAGGCTGAAGTTTTTATTCAACGTGGCCCAAAATGAATGACTGAGACCATAAACTCAACAGTGTTTACAGAGGTCGGGGCAGAAAGCCATTTTTCTGCAACCACATCTGTCACCATCTGGTGGCCTTCAAACACGTCTTCACTGGCTTCTTTTTTCAGACCTTTAAAATTGAAGCTACATCCATGCAGGATCGAAGTAGCACAGTGTTAGTAAAGTACTGTAAATCGTGCTTGCATTAGCCAATGGGCATCAACTGTTTCATTCATGTTTCCTTGCTCTGCAGTTATCAACTCACAATGATAGGAGTGGTATAGTTTCTACATACTTGGACAAATGTTGATTAAATTGACCATTTTGCTCTTTTGAGACATGATATTGAAAACTAGAATAGTAACCATTTCTAAACAGGCTTGACCTTATGTCTACTGTGCTTATGCACTAGTATTGAAACTGTCCCAATTACTCTCACTGGTGCAGCCTCCTTGGTCCATGTACGATATACAGTATAATTCACTGTATAGTGAGAAAAGCCAGTTTTGGTTACAGCGTTAATTTTGCCCAGTTTTGTCCAAAATACACGTTTTCCTACGTTCACACTGCAGGCGAAAGCGCATCAAATCCGACTTTTGTGACCCTGTGTGACCCATCATGGTATGACAGTTTGAACAGCACAAATCCGATATTTTCAAATCTGACCTGGGTCACTTCTGGTACTAAATCCGATACATATCTGATGTTTAGCAACTGCTGTTTGAATGGTCATGTCGCATTAAATTCGTCTTTTACTTCACTGACACAAGACAGAAGCCGATTATCAGCGCCGGAGAAGACAAACGAGAAAGCATGGCGGCCATTGTTAAAGCACGGGCTTTTTATCTCAGTGTCCTTCTTTCTCTAATTAATTTGTCAAAATTTTGTCGGTTACGATTGTGCAGAAATTGATAGACTGCTGCAGCAACACCCACTAGCTCTGTAGCCGCCATTTTTACTTCCGTAAACAGAACGTGTTGTGTGCGACGTCTTCTTTTGCACATGCGGGCCACTTTGAGGGCCGTGAACCATTCATATTAAAGCACGTTTGCTGTCACATTTTATTTGTAGTGTGAACAACCAGGCAAAAAATAAATAAATCAGATTTGATCAAAAAATCAGAATTGAGCATTAAGACCTGCAGTGTGAACGTAGTCTAATACACGGCCATCCAACGACAACTGCTGTGAGGTTAAAATGAATATTCCCTGAAATGTGGTTGATGCCAGTCGCTGAAAAAAAAAAGATTGCTAAAGCCACGGTCATGCAGGCCTACAGATCACTCAGTGAGCCCCTTGCAAATCACCTGTCACTAGTGAAATCGTTTTTCTGGGTTCAGTTTGCAGAGGTCTTAATGGGACATGTATGAATACAATTCAATGTTTGTCTGTAGCTTTAAAGGAGTAGAACCTTTGATGCCACTTGGATTCTTAATCAAATCTTTTAGCAGTTTTTGCAACATAACCTGACCGCATTCAACCAGGACAAAGAGATTTTAATGTATTATAAAAAGGTCAGCTCTTTGATGGATGCATTTCTGACTCAAACAAGCTGGACTTGATATTTTTATGACTTAGCTGAGCTTGACATGATTCCTTCAAGCACTTGAAGGCAGCATCAGATCAGATCCATCCTTTCACCTTCCTCTGTAGTCAGACAGTACAGATCTCATCCAGTCGTACTGCAAAGATTACGAACATGTTGACACGGTAGAGGGCACAGCTCAATAGGTAATGCCGCTGGGATGAAAACAGCAGGCATCAGAGCGTTGGAAAATTCAATATCAATTAATGCTGGATTCAAAGTGCGACTTGATATAGAGGTTAGTGTTTTCTCCTTGAGCAGCAAGAGAGAGGTACTCAAGTTCAACCTCAAGGGAACCCAAGGATTAGCTGCACGGTCAATACACGAGTCGCTCCTCTGCTCTTCTGTCGTGTGTTTCTCTGCTGATCAAACTGGAGACAATCAATGTTTTGCAGAAGTTTTGTAAGGCAGCAAAAATGGATTAGACTTCATGTGGAGCTCTGCTGGTGACTCATTAGTTGCTCAGAAAAATAAAATGGCTAAAACCACCTAACTCTGGTTGTGTTTGAGGATCGTTAATCATCACAGATGCAAAATGGTAAAAATTGTATACAATTATTGTTTACATGGCAAAAACAATGCTATGATTATTATTTTCAGGAGGCTTGAGAGACTTTACTTTCTTCTAGACTGTTATTCTTGGTGGCAAAAGTTGTTGTTGATATATGTTGGAGCCACAGTGAATGCTGCTTGAGAAAAATCTTCTGATAGCCTCCCTTCATGTAACCTACAGGGAGGAAATCATTTTAATCACCAAAACTCTTCTCTGTAACACCACAGCTATTTTCATCTGCTCATTTACTCCTCGATCGGCTATTTATTCATGTTTCTAACCATTTGTCAGGTAATCAAAATGCACAAATGCTTGTTGACCATATTAAGGACAAGAATAACAATAACAATCAGGTTTTTAAAACCTAGTTAGCCTTAAAATACATACTACATATTACCCTAAAATTATGCAGTTAGATATAATTAAACGTTTTTTGGAATGACATTCAAATGCTTTGTATTTTCCACTGTGTAGAAATTTAAAATGATAACCTAACACTGATTTGATTTTGGTATATATATACTCTACAAGTCAAAAGTTTGTCACACATTTTCTTTAATAGTTTTTCTTTATTTTCATGACTATTTACATTGTAGATGAATGAACACATGAATTCTGTAGTAAGCAAAAAAAGCGTGGAATAGCTCACAACATGTTTATATTTTAGATTCTTCGAAACAGCCACCCTTTTTAATAATAATAATAATAATACATTTTATTTAAGAAGTAGCGCCTTTCAAAGCACCCAAGGACACTGTACAACAGATAAAAACACAAAAACTGAAAATATACACAATAATAGTAAAAATAACAGATAAAAGTTAAGAACATACAGTGGTTTAAACATAAGCAATTTTAAACAGATGAGTTTTGAGGGTGGACTTAAAAAGAGGGAATGAAGTAATGTTTCTGAGGTCAGGGGGTAAGGAATTCCAAAGTCGAGGGGCAGAGCAACTAAAAGCCCTGCCCCCCATTGTGATCAGACGAGCGGAAGGAACGGAGAGAGAAAGAGAAGATGAAGATCTGAGGCACCGGGATGGGAGGTACATCTGTACTAAATCGGAGAGGTATGGTGGAGAGAGAGAATGAATAGCCTTGAATGTATAAAGGATTATTTTAAAATGGATGCGAAATTTAACCGGGAGCCAGTGAAGCTGCTTCAGGATTGGGGAGATGTGGTGGGTAGAGGAAGTCCTAGTAATAATACGGGCAGCAGAATTCTGGACACGTTGGAGCTTGTTGATGGATTTTTGTGTAAGGCCAAATAGTAGTGAATTACAGTAATCAAGTCGAGAGATAACAAGATTATGGACGAGAATGGCAGTGGCATGAGGAGTGAGGAAAGGGCGGAGGCGATTGATATTACGAAGTTGAAAATATGCTGCACGTGTGACATTATTGATATGTGAATTAAAAGATAATGTGCTATCAAGAATGACACCCAAGCTTTTCACAGAGGGAGAGATAGGGACCAGCGAATTATTGATGGTGAGTGAGAAATTGTTAATTCTGGAGAGCAACCGTTTAGTGCCGACCAGGAGAAGTTCTGATTTATTGCTGTTGAGTTTAAGGAAGTTGGAGGAGAACCAGGAATTGAGTTCAGCTAAGCAGAGGGTGAGGGAGGGTGGAGGAAGAGTAGAATCGGGTTTGGTAGAGAGGTAAAGCTGGGTGTCATCGGCATAGCAATGGAACTGAATATTATATTTACGAAAAATATGTCCGAGAGGAAGAAGGTAAATGATGAAAAGAAGGGGCCCGAGGACAGATCCCTGGGGCACCCCAGTAGATAAAGGAGAAGGCTGAGAAGTGAAGGATTTTAATTGAATGAACTGAGTGCGGTCAGACAGGTATGATTTGAACCAGGCTAATGGAGTATGAGAGAGACCAATGGAAGCTAATCTGCTAAGAAGAATGGGATGAGAGATGGTGTCAAAGGCTGCACTCAGATCAAGGAGAATAAGGATGGAGAGGAGACCAGAATCAGCTGCCATAAGAAGATCGTTTGTTATTTTTATGAGAGCAGTTTCGGTACTATGCAAAGGACGGAAACCAGACTGGAACTGTTCATAAAGGTTATTATCAGTTAGGTGTAGATGGACTTGAGAAGCAACTATTTTTTCAAGAATTTTTGAGAGGAATGGTAAATTGGAGATAGGACGGAAATTATTAAAGTTATTGGGATCTAGACCTGTTTTTTTCAGGATTGGGGTAATGGCGGCAACTTTGAAAGAAGCAGGAACAGTTCCAGTGGTGAGTGAAGAGTGAATAATAGCAGATATGAGGGGAAGGAGAGGGGGTAAACAGGCTTTGACAAGGACAGTGGGGATAGGATCAAGCTGGCAGGTAGAAGGCTTTGATTTGTGGATGAGATCAGCAATATCAGTTAAAGACGGAAGTTGAAAAACAGAGAGGAAGTGAGAAGGGGGTGGAGTTAAGACAGAGGAGCTACATTGAGCATTAGGGACCAAATCAAGGTGTATTTTATGAATTTTTTCAGTAAAGAATAGCATTAGAGCGTCGCAGAAGTTAGATGAATAGAGATGAGCGGGCAGAGAATCAGGTGGCCTGTTAAAGGAGTTGAATAATGAGAATAGGGCCTTGGTGGAGTTCTCACTTGAACAGACAATGGTAGAATAATAGGCAGATTTAGTTTGACTTATACATTCCTGATAAAACAAAACATGGTTACTAAACATATCCTTATGAATAGTAAGGCCAGTTTTCTTATAGAGACGTTCAAGCCGTCGGCCTTTAGCTTTCAATAGTCTGAGTTCAGGTGTGTACCAGGGTGCAGAACGAGAAAACAGTACAGTTCTGGTTTTCTGTGGGGCAAGAGAATTCAAAATACTACTGAGGCTATGATTATAATAAAATACTAGATCTTCTTGAATAGCCAAATTGCTAAGAGACAAGCAGCTAGAGAGAGCAGAAGAAAGGATATCAAGATTTATATTCTTGATATTCCGGAAAGAAATAATACGAGGATTGTTGATTATAGAGAAAGTCATGTGAACATTAAAGGACAGAAGTAGATGATCCGAAATTAGCAGCTCGTCAGCTGAGCAGTTGGAGGGGGTAAGTCCAGAACAGCAGACTAGGTCCAAAGTATGGCCCTTAGTGTGGGTAGGGAAGTTTATGTATTGTTCAAGGCTGAAGCTGTCAAAGCAGGATAAAAGGTCCTTGGTAAGAGGATGATCGCAGTTATCCACGTGGACGTTGAAGTCACCCAGCAATATTATATTAGGGGAAACAGTAGCTAGGTTGGTCAGCAGATCAGCAAAGTCATTGATAAAAACAGAATTAAATTTTGGGGGGCGGTAGATGACAGCTATGACAGTTGGAGTAGGTCCTGAAAGTTGACAGACAACAGATTCAAAGGAGCTGTACCTAGGGACAGACAGCGGCGAGACTTTCCAGTTCTCGCGATAGATTATCGCGAGGCCACCACCACGGCCGGACTCACGAGGTTGGCAGGTGTAAACAAACCCCGGGGGGGTGGAGTCGTTGAGTTGCGAAAAGTCATTGGGCTGTTGCCATGTCTCAGTCAAGCAGAAAAAGTCAAACTTACGGTCTGTTAGGAGATCCTGGATGAGATGTCCTTTGTTCGTAAGCGAACGGATATTAAGCAGGCCGAAGTTGACGGAAGTACTGTCGGACTGGATGAGAGTGTTGGGCGACCTGGGCAGGTTAGCCAAAACATTGTGGTCAACAGACCTGCCGGGGTTCCGTTGAGAGCGACCAGAGGTGGACCAGAAGGACTGAATTGGCTTGGAATTATCCTGATGGAAATACCGACGGGAGCCCCGATGTATGTGCTTTCGACGAGGGAGGAAGGCAATGTCCGTGTGGAGATGAAGAGCAGCCAGCGGCGGAGCAGCCAGGGAGAAGCGGAGCCGGAGGAGCTCATCAGCTGTATACTGATGGAGCCCAGTGCCGAGTGGGTAGATCGATGACATAAAGATCCAGACCCACACAGACAGTGCATAGATCCTGAGGGGCCACATCATGGACAGGAACAACCGGACAGAGACACCAGTGGACCGTAGAGACAGGAACAGGACAGGAATCCGTAGCGACAGCGATAGCGGTGAGTAGCGGCAGCAAGTCGCGCCAGCGTTCACTCAACCGGAAGCCTCTGTGTCTTTGATTACTGTTTAACACACTCTTGCCTTTCTCTCAATGAGCTTCATGAGGTTGTCACCTGAAAGGGTTTTCTGAAAGTCTTGAAGAAGTTCCTGGAGATGCTGAGCACTTGTTGGCTCTTTTGCTTTCACTCTGCGGTCCATCTCATCTCAAACCAACTTGACTGGGTTTAGGTCAGGTGACTGTGGAGGCCAGGCCGTCAGGTGCAGCACTCCATCATCTCCTTCTTGGTCAGATAGCTCTTACACAGCCTGGAGGTGTGTTTGGGGTCATTGTCCTGTTGAAAAATATATGATGGTCCAACTAAACACAAAGCGGGTGGGATGGCATGTCGCTGCAGGATGCTGTGGTAGCCATGCTGGTACAATGCGCCTTCAGTTTTGAATAAATCCCCAACAGGTCACCAGCAAAGCACCCTCACACCATCACACCTCCTCCATACTTCACGGTGGGAACCATGCATGTAGAGATCATCCGTTCACCTTTTCTGCGTCGCACAAACAAACAGTGGGTGGGACCAAAGAGCTCAAATTTGGACTAATCTGACCAACGCACAGATTTCTGGTCTAATGTCCATTCCTTGTGTTTCTTGGCTTATATAATATAAGACATATTTAGAATTATTATTTTCTTTGCTACATAATTCCATATATCTAGCTTCATATATTTGATGTCTTCAGTATGTACCTACAATATAGAAAGTAGCAAAAAGAAAGAAAAAACATTAAATGAGAAGGTGTGCTCAAACTTTTGACTGGTAGTGTGCATATATATGATCCGCTTTCACTGGGATTACAGTCATGGCCTTTTTGCCAGTGTTGGCTGAGCTCCAGATAGGATTAAGAACTGGTCGTCAATTTATTTCTTGCACTCTGACCTCAGAAAAAGCTGCCCGACTCCCTGACAGAAGCCCTGCTCCACTATTATTTACCCATATCATATGATGTTGTGACAGAACTCTGTGTGTTGCTGTGTGTACTACATATTATCTGAGCATGTGAGTGTCATCATTGCAAAAGTCTTTTAAACATCAACAGTAGCAGGAAATACCAAAAACCCTGTAACAGCTACACTGGCAAATGTTTTCAGTCAAACTTTTTGGCTGTGGCAAAAGATGTGGTCTGATCTGTGACTACTGAGTACTCAGGTAATAATGTAGTAGTTAGTTACAGCATTATTACATAAGCTGATGTTGACAGATTATGAGATCAAGCCAGCTATGTCCTGCCAACGTTCACACTAGACCAGTTGTCTACACATTACTACTTCAGGTTACGGAAAAGACCACAGCTTTGGAAATCAGCACCTGTGTGCATGCCTTTTCGCCTTGGTAATGCTCTGTTGATCTGTACCTATGAGCCCAAATGAAGGCCGAGCTGCTAACAAAAGCCTAAACTTTACTCATGTCCACACAGTGCTGATCATATATAGGAGATGTCTTGAAAGACCTTATATGACCATTACGTCATGCAAAATAACAGAAGCAGTGATCTCTCTACAGTAAGCACTGCCTTGTTATCGGGATATGCTGATGAGGCTTAAAAAAAGCAACTTTTAAAAATGTTGATCCAAAAACAGTCCCATGGAGATGTCAATAAGTAGAAAAATACAACTTGACCTCTGTCCTTAAGGTTGCTAATCTAAAATTGCTTTTCAGAGCAGAGGCCTTACCTGACCGTGGGATAAACTCCAACTTTGTCCACACTGATGAAAGGCTCAAACACCTTTTCATTTTCCTTTCCAGATGCATCCAAAACGGATGTGCCAGAGGACTTTGACATCGACTTGGACGACCCAGAGACTGAAAAGGCAGCCGTCACCATCCAGTCCCAGTTCAGAAAGTTCCAGAAGAAGAAGAAGTGTGATGAAAAGTCCTAGTGAGCACCATGTTGCTCTGTCACTGTGTGCAGGGACGGCGGGCGGAAGTGACGGCACAGCGACGACGGTGTGACATTTGCATGTAAAACAAATTCATACCAGTTGGAACTCAAAGGGTTGCGATGGGGCTGGGGGGTGGGGGGGGGGTGGAATGCAATAGCCTGTTAATCATATAACATGTCTGTGAATTTTCCTTACCCTATAATTATAAATGCTATTATTTAATATTCGACTACTGTATCAATAACTAAGTAATAGAGTAATAACGATATGGTTTCTGTCCTGCCATATATGTCCCGTATATCATAAAGTCTAGCTGGTGTTTGTGTTAGAATATGTTTTTGTACTTATATTTCCCCTCACCATCCCTTTCTGTACTGCTTTAGACTGTGTTTCCCTAAAAGCACCTGTATTCTTAGTGTGGGTGGACTAAAAGCTAATGTTAGAGTGAAGGCTGTTTTAAGGAAACCCTGCCTGGAGCTTTTTCATTCCGAGCATAATATTTCATCCAGAGGCATTTTTATTTCTTACCTGCATGGTACTATCAAAATGTGTCAATGTAAATTGAATAAATAAAAACTCTGTGTGGAAACTGTGCCGAAATGTGGCTGCTGAATTGTTGCAGTATGCGTAGGGACTGTCTGCGAATAGAAACTGTTCTGAATAAGCTTGGCCTAATGTATTCCCTTCTCAGCTTGATGACCTTCTCCGTGTAAAGCCAGGCTAACTGAGTGACTGATTCCCACTGAGCTGCTCTCAGCTTTAGGCATTTGCTAACCTACAACCACCCAACAGCATACACCTCATTAAATGTCATATATTTTAGGTCAAACTCCAACAGTGATATTTTGTTGTGAAGTGAAGGATTGTAAAAAATAATAATAATACAATTTTAAAATCGGCTTTTATTGAGTTTTCAGTAGTAATTTGTGTAAAAACTGCATTTGTAGGGGCACTGACATCTGATTTCTGTCTGAACTGCCCGGCTGCTGCTTCATTATTTCATTTTTTTTATAGTTCTGTGTAAATTATTCCAGTGGCCAGGATTTCAGCTGCAGAGCTGTCACAAACAAGCCTTACTCCTTTTGAAACTGATTACAGAAAGGCACAAAGCCTCGCATCATTATGCAGTACAGTATACGACTCCGGCACATTATGTGGTTAGCCCTTCCCTCATTAGTCTGTATAAATAAACAAACCAACTCTGGCAAAGACACTGTAAAAGTTCAACCCTGACGTCTGGTTTCAAAAGAATGAAGACCGAAGCACATCACACAAAACACACAACTCTAACTAGCAAGTTGTCAATCACTGATGCTTTTCTAAAAGAAGATGTAATTTTTTTCCCATGCTAGCGCCATCGCAATACGGACAGTGATGCCAGAATTTTGACTGGTTAATCAACCACTTTAGTTCAATCAGAAAAATGTGATATTCCATTTTGTTTAAACTGTTAAATGGCCATATCTAGTAGATCAAGCACGGGCGGTCAGAGGCTCAACAATTAGCAAATGTTCGTAAAATGCAACAGCTAGCACAGCAATAGTGGTACGTGCGTAAATAGTTGTATTCGACCCTGTCAAAGTTCAGCACTAAACAAGTAAGTAAAATAAATTGTACTAACAGAAAAGTAATGATGAATATAAATCTGCTAGTTTACCATTGTTTCCGTTTTAGCATACTGATGTTAGCACTTAGCTTAAATGCACTTAGCTTAAATGCACTTAGCTTAAATGCACATTAGCGCCTGCCGAACCTGTATTATGGTAACAGAGTTATCAAAGTTTGTATAATGGCAGTGTGTCGTAGAAGGTGAGTCATCATTAAACAGGTTTATCTGTGATTTGACTATTTCTGCTGGCCGCATTGTGCTGCTGCGACAACTTACCAGTTAAATAACAAATTCACGACTGCCCTTATGCACTAAATCTTCTTATTCTTAGGTAGAAGCTGAAGAGAATAAGCTTGTCGGGGGTTTAAACCTGCAAAGCTTATGAAGGTCAGTGGTAACCTTTGCACCCCAGGGAATTGATCCTCACTGCGGATCGGCTTTGTAAGCCTAGGGGGATTAAAGTGCTGAGACAACAGCTACTATTTTCTTATTGTTATTAACAGAACGAATACTAAAAGAAAGGGCAACCATTGTATTTTAATATTTAGCTGTCTAGAAAAGCTGTGTATATTAATTACATTTTTGTGCCTTGCTTATGTCCCATGTACCTGCTAACAAATCAATACAAAGCATGTTTGGTGACATCGCCAGGCTTACTTAAAAGCAGCAGTGTGGATGACCTTTGTGTTTTCACAAAAGGTCACTGTGTTCTGGAAGGACTCGCTGCAGCACCCTGTTTGTTTTATTTTCCACCTGATACCTATTAAAAAGCTCCCTGCCAAGTCATCCAAAGGCCCACAGAGAACAGTAGTCCTCCCAAGGGCCAGACTCTTGTTTGTGTTTGTCTCTCCTAATAGAATTAAAATATGGCATTATCATATGGAGATTGTGTTCTCGTTTGGCATTATGATAAGTCCCTCTCTTCTCCTCTGACAGTAAGAACAAGAGGATGACGACTGTGTCATCCGTTGTGGGTTCTTCGTCCCCTGACATTTGCCTCGAAGGTGTGCTACTCTCACCTACAGTAGAAACAGCTCTGTGTTCTCCAAGCAGGGTTGTACAATACAATAAATGTTAGTAGTTTTAAAGTCACCAGAGTCACCCTTCTTTGTACTTTACGCACATAAAAGATTAAAAATAGTACAGCAGGGATATGTACTCACCAGCCTCTTCATTAGCATACCTGTTCACCTGCTCATTAATGCAAATATCTGATCAGCCAGTGACTTAGCAACAAATCAGTGCATTTCGACATGGCCTGCTGGTGTTGCCAGGGTCTTCTTTTTTACTGACGTGTTGGGGAGGCAGTATGACGCACAAGGACGCTTAGAGAATAGACAAGTTGGTGAAGAAGGCTGGCGTGGGGATTGGTAGAACTGCACACTCATTGGAAATTGTGATGGAAAGGTGTACAGAGAAGAAGGAATGCCATATTTGAAAACAACAGTCATCCTCTCCACAGGAGTTTGGTTGATCATAAAAGTAAATTAAGCGGTCACCTTATCAGATGATAAGTACTTTAGGACAGAATGTTTTAGAAGATCTTTTGTTTCTACTGTCAAGAGATTTTATAATGATATGTCAGGACAAAAGATTCATGACCTGATCCCCACACTACCTCCCAGCAGTAACAACAGTTGAACCATTTATACTCTTTAAACTGTTAATTTATTGAATTGATCTCTGTGTGTAAGCAACTGGACACCTGAATATCCTGTAGGAGATGAATAAATCTTTATCTTCTTATATTCAAGACGACCTAGAGCGAAAGGCAACTCAAATAACCACTAAATCCAACCAAGATACGGAGACGAGGATGTCTGTATTTTTTGTAAACTCTCTTGTAATGGTGTAAGGGATTGCCCACCAGTGTTTACATGCTGTAGCCTACCTGACTATTGTTGCTGCCGTGTCTCTTTATAACCATGGCTGCCAATCCAGCAGGATAACACGCCATGTCACAAAGCTCAAATCCTCTCAAATTAGATTAATTACCAAGACACTAAGTTCAGTGTGAACACTATGGTAATGCATGCACTGAAATAAGGATGAAATTTTCCACGTGTACTGAGAATAGAACAGTGAAACTCACTGTGTGCCTCCTGTTCCTCCTATAGAGACAAATATCACTCCTACAGAAACCAGAATAAATCTTGGAGCATTTTTCGTACCCCTTAGAGTCCGTAAAAGTAGCCTGTAAATGTAGACGCATTCAAATAAACTGGTTTCTGTGCTTTTGTCCCAACAGCCACAGACATCAATTTCACACTACAATGTTACTGATAATAATTTATCAGCCATGATCTTATGAAAACTGACATTTTCATGATTGGTTTATGCACTGCTGTGCACTTTGCATGCCAATGTATTACCTTGGAAATGGTAAATGGTAAATGGCCTGTATTTGTATAGCACTTTACTAGTCCCTAAGGACCCCAAAGCGCTTTACACATCCAGCCATCCACCCATTCACACACAGGTGATGGCAAGCTACATTGTAGCCACAGCCCCCCTGGGGCGCACTGACAGAGGCGAGGCTGCCGGACACTGGCGCCACCGGGCCCTCTGACCACCACCAGTAGGCAACGGGTGAAGTGTCTTGCCCAAGGACACAACGACCTAGACTGTCCAAGCCGGGACTCGAACCAGCAACCTTCCGATTACAAGGCGACCTCCCAACTCTTGAGCCACGATCGCCCCATAAATCAACCAATCTGCTTTTTTCCCCGTAAATATGTGTTTTAACAACATTATAGAAACATAAAATCTCACACATTGTTATAGTGAGATGTGGTTAGTTGTTCAGAGATAAAGACATTTCTGCACGGTAGTCTTATGCTCCCCGGAGATGTGGAGATGAATGATTCCACTCAGTTTGATTCATTAAAATTGCATTAGTCATTAGTATCCTGTCACACCAACAGTAACATGAATCTGATCTAATCGAGTGAGCGTGTGTGCCTGTGAGCATGATGTGAGGAATTTCGCTGTCAAATACAACGAGCCCTCTGTCTGTACCAAAGACTGATGCTTCCTCTGGAATTAGCACAATTATCATTTTCACTTCTAACACTCCACCAGCCAGTTTTCCAGCACAAAGGACCAGTAAATACCTAATAAGGTATTTTCCATCCAAAGTTGATTTCTTTTGCACGTCAACGTTCTTCCGCTGGCAAATCTCGGAGCGAGACGACAGGAAATTGAGCGCTGATGGATTAAAGCTAAACTTGCTTCTCACACTTCAGAACAAAACAAAAATTTCTCCGTCTCTCTAAAAATCTGAGTAAAACTTGATGTCAGAAACAGAGACAGGTGCCTGAGGAGTTTTAGTTAATGGTTTCATATGACACACACCTCTCTGTTGTTCTGAATTTCTTGGTCTACCTATTGATGGTTATAGATATGAAGCCCTTCATAAAGCTACAGAAGTTCTAGGCAGCAGCTTTCAGTTCGGGTTTTAGGCGTAAAACAACACAAAAGTTATACGCAGTTTATTTTAAAGTACACCTGACAGTGTGAGGAACTTCAAGTTCATACAGTTTATCTTTAACCTCCTAAGACCTGAACTCTTTCATGGCATGCATTTTTAATTTCTCTTTGCTAGTTGAACTGATTCTGACCTGATGAATGTAAAAACAAAGAATTACAGCAGATCCACAAATTAGGACATTCGCTTTAAATTTCGATAGAACAGTATATATATAATGTCCTCGTAAGTGGATATCAGACCCTTGTAGAGCAAAATTTTGTATTTTGGTCTAGACAACCCAAAATGTGATGTCCACATATGTGGACGCCAGGTCCTAGGAGGTTAAAGTTCAGTATTGCGGTGATCGGACCACCCAGTGGTCTTTTTTAAAGATGTTTTCTTTTGGGCATTTGCTCCTTTATTAGACAATTAAATAATAACCTCGCGCACACTGTCTCACTTACCATTATTTTATTAAAACACAATATTTCAGTCCAACAGACCTTCATCCGGAACAAAAGAACATCGTGCACGCAATCGCTCCCATCCAACAGGCAGTATTCAGTCATCCAATTAGGGAAAACTGGCTGTCAAAACAGATCAAACGTATATGCTGCTAATTAGATGAGACTAATAAAAACATCTGCCTCTAAAAACAAAACAAAATAAACCACTTGTATTAATTTAATTTATTATAAACATCTATTTAGCAGTCTATACATGATTTGGATCTATAAAAAATCACAAGTATAAAGTTTGTGCATATCAATACTATATACATTCCTTCCTATATTCGATCATGTTACTCTTACAACAAAATGCAAAAAACGGCTTGTGCAAACAGTATATCGAGCTGAATGCTCCCTAACACATTGAACCATGAAGGGGCTAGAACACTATATTTACAGAAAAACAAACATGACTGATGGATGCATCTGTTGCCACGTTATACACTTTGGTAAAAACATTCAATAGAAAAGCTCCAGCTGGCACAGATTCGAATGTGGGCCGCTGCAGTAGATGTCGTAACAATATGAGCACCACAGAGTACCTTTGCTATAACTGGGAAGCATTTTGTGAGTCTTTGTTTTTGTTTGCCACTCCTCATTCAACGATTCTCTTTTTCCTCCCAAACCTGATTCAAACATAGTTCAGAGCCTCAGCTGATTCACACATTTTTGATTTTGTTGTCAAATTTATTTATTTTTCTTTAACTTTTGGCAATTTTTTAATATTTCAGACATCTGTATGTACAGGTGCACATGCCAGACCATGGCCACAACTGCAGCAGGCGCAGCAGTGACACTTCACATTTCTGAAGCAAAGTGGCTGTCTGCAGTAGCGTGGCTCTGACTCACAATAATGCTTCTTCTATACACATCATACACACAATTGACTGTTTTCATTTATCCAAGGTAGCTTTCTCCAGGACGTGGCCCTCTATGCAAATAGAAGTGTGAAAGGTCTTTAAAGCCACCCCGGCTGTAAATGAACAATTAAAATAAAGTGCACACAGAGTCAATGAGCGTACCGTTGAGCTGGCTGAAAGACCACCAGTGTGGCACAACTTGCAGGACTGCAGACTGAAAACAGACAAGCTGAGCAAGCTTGTACCCTCTTTCAACGAGAAGTGCCAAAAATTGACTACGCTGCTGGAAGCCGTTCTTTTCTTGAATAACAACACCAGAAGGAAGAGGCCTTTTCACATACATACAGGAGGTGAAACCCCTGGAAGAGCAACCGAGGCAGACAAAACATGAAATAATCAACTTCTGTACATCTTTACTTTACTCCAAATCACTGAGACGCTCTTTTCATACCAGTCATATTACTGACCTGTTATCAGTTAGCCTAATTTACTGCATAATGTTCTCCCATCTGTTTTTGTTTATTACAAATTCAAATTCTGCCCAAGAACCAACCTTTCTTTGTGATTTGTTGCTGGCATCAGATTCAAAATGAACTAATATGTTTTATGAAATAATAAAATTGTGTATTGAATGTGGCCAAGCCATTCCAGACGTGTGTCTGATATCCATCTGGTGGTGTGATTCCTGCCTCACCATAATCAGTGTTGTTCACGTTGCTGTGATGCCACAGCTTTAGGACTTTGTCAATCACGATGTGGTTTCTGGAACAAACAGTAAGCTTTTATTAAATAATTAGAACATTTACTTTGCATTTGCATTATATGCAGGATTGGCAATATTAAGGTTGTCTTTCCATGTTTAGCATCATGCTAGTTTGCTAGTGGTAAAGGTACAGTAGAGGTAAATAAAGTAAGCGGTCACATTTGGTATTTTAAAGGAAAATTTAAAAGAGGAAAAAAACCGCTGTGAACCAATTTCTGAAAAGCAAAAAGTGACACCTCACACTCGCTGTAGTGAACTATAATTTCCCATCTTCATATTTGAATACCGTCCTAGAAACTTTATCCCCCGGCAGTGCTGCTGCTCCACTGACCCTGTGATTGTGAATGAACCCCAGAAACCAGCTGCTATTTATACCCGCTTTTTTCTCATTAATGAGACTTCACCTTTGCAGCTACGAAATCCACCTCAAAGGAATTTTTTCAATGATGGCAAATTCACTATATACTGTACTCTAAGTAGACATTTTTCTAGTAATATTATTGAAGTTTATCAAATACATTATATCTGTTGGGGGAAAAATAAGTGCGTAAGTGGGAAACAAATAACTTGTGCACTTTTCTATCTTTAACAATTTTTAAGTGAAGGGAAAGAACATCACAAATACGATTGGACCTTTGTTTGCACAGGCGGAGGTTTTAAAAGCAAGCCTTTTCAGATTAGTAAAGTGACTTTAAAATGTTTTGTGTATATCAGAATCAGAACACTTTATTAATCACTAAGGAAATTATGTAAATGCTCACTGTGTAGTCGGCCTTTCATACACACAGCTTACTTGCACTGAAATCGCTCCGTGTGTGAATTAGAGCCTGCCTGCTCTCACAGCAGTTTGTGAATCAGTCATAAAGATGCAGTAGTTAGTTTCCTTTCAGTGATCTTGAATTTGTAAGCAAGTAATTGTTTTAATAGGACGTACGTGTGAGAGCAGGTATGTTTTTCCAGAGAGAGCTAGGTGGTGTGTGTTTGTGCACAAGGACACACATCATTGCATGTGAGAGTGGGTAAATACATGTTAAACAACATGGAAAACTGTGCAATTCAATTCAGTTCAATTAAGGGTTGTGATGTTTCACTCGCTGACAGGAGGTTGTTGCAACACACATTTGCGATTATGCAAAGTTGCACTAAGTGATTATACACATTTGTAAATCTTATTTTATGTTTGTAGATCATATCGTGGTTATGTGAAGTAATTTCTCTCTACATAATAACACGATCAGCAAACCATTTGGTAGCAGTTTTGGCACTGCGGGCAGGTGTGAAGTCCTGCCAAAGAAGGAAACCAGCATCTCCATAAGGTTCGTCAGCAGATGGATGCATGAAGCGCTCTAAAGTCTCCCAGTGTGTGGCTGCGTTGACTTTGGACTTGATTAAACACACAAACAAACTAACACAACAGATGATACAACAGCCCAAACAACCACAGACTGCACAAACTTCACACTGGAGTTCAAGCACCTCATATTCCTCCAGACTCTACAGCCTTGCTTTCAATATGAAATTGAAATTTCACTGTCATCTGTAAAGAGGACTTTGGAAAACAGAAAAACAGGTCAGTTCCTCTCAAGGCTGCCATCATCACTGTTGCTTGTGCAACTTTTTCTTCCACACGTTTCCCTTGCAGGCAACCTTCCATTAATATTATTTGATACAGCATTTTGCAAAAAGCCAGCTTTTCAGGAATCACCTTCCTCACCCTCCTCACTGATGATCGTTATCTGGACAAGTGTTGGATGGTCTTCACCATGACTGAGGTTGGGGGTATTGAACTATACTGTGAGAAATACAGTATTTATAATGTTTTATTAGATACCAGATTTCTGATTTTCATGGACTATAAGCCATAATAATCCAATTTAAATCAAAATGCTTAAAGTTCTTCATTTTACAAATAATTTTAATTTTAATTCTTTTAATGCCCCCAGAATACCACTTGGGATCTTTCAGGATAGCTCCTGGAGAAGACTGCAGTTTACATCAATAGTCAGATGTCACATCTCATAGATGCTAAGGGAAAAAAACATCAGCAGTGTGAAGCTTTGAGTTTCTGTGCTGCATATGTTGTAGAATTGATGTAAAATTGGCTCCTACAGAGTGTTATTGGTGTCTGAGCTTCTGCATATGCCTCAGAAGCTCATAAAATTACAACAGTTTACATCTGTCTGCACTTGAAAGGAAAAGACTGCATTAATAACTATAAAACATAAATCAGTTGTTAAACTCTTACATATGGAAATAAAACAGTAGAAATCAATAGAGATGCTTTTATCTAATACAGTGTCTGGCTCAGTTAGCTTTATAGTTAAAGCTAAAAAGTGCTGTTCATGAAAGGCTCTGCTGAGTAAGGCCCCTGTCCACACGTGCGTGTGTGTTTTGGGCAACAGCTTTTTCTCTGCATCCTGGCCTTTCATCCACACATCAGTGAGAACAAAGATTTTTGTAAAACTCCTTTAAGGTTGAAGATTTTTAGAAAGTTCATCTCTGCTTTTAAACTAAGGAAAACAAAGATGTTTGCCTGGCCCTGCTGCATGTGTGCACCTGTTCCTCCTTGTATCGACAGCAGACTTTGCTCTTGTTTTTAATCTTTTGATTTGCTAACATTTCTGTACAGTTAGGATTATACCACCACCTTTTGCTCTGGCTTGATAGAATTTTTGGCATTTTCATCTGAATGAAAATAGTTTTCAAAATAAAAGCAGAAATCTCAGTTTTCTAAAAAATACCCATGTATGTATTGTATAAGTGTGACAGATCTATGAGGTTTTGTTGATTTGTGGTTTTTTGTATATTCACTCATCTTCCACTGAAGTGTTATGGGCACTTCAAGTAGCCTTTGACTTGAGGGGACAGTAAAGTAAATTTGTGTTAAATATCACTCCAGATGTGAGTCTGTGTAGTCATGAGACACAGTAAGCACACATTATTGACAACATGCCTCTCTCGCAGACCACCATGATTAAATTATGAAGTATGATGCAATTCTCCGAAAGATTTGCAGTTGTTTGGGTTGCTGTTGTTGTTGAGGAGCATCTGGATTTTGCTTTTAGACACCAGCTACACTGATACATTGATACCTTGATCTGAAGCTCATTACATGATATATATAATGATATAGCAGCTTCAGTGTTAGTGCTTCACTCGAGTTTATAAAGCCTCCTTATTGCATGACTCTTTGCCAGTATCTAATTAACTGTGAGCAATTACAAGAGCTTTTTACAACATCGACTTGGCTTAATCAGACCATCCATCACTTAGTAGTCGATAACACAGGATCTCTTCCTTTAGACAGATCAATATTGTTCAAACATTTGCAATCTGTAATGTTTTACATGACAGTATTAAGTTTTTCATTATAATAACAGATATTTGACAGGGATCATAGCTATCAAACCAACTAACAAACTTCTTCTATCAGCTTGTGTCCTTGACTACAGAGACTACCTGAGCACTCACTTCTTTTCTTTGAACTATTCATTTTCCAGAGTCGAATGATTGTACACTGTACCACTTAAATCACTTAAAACTTTTTATAAATGGTTCTTATGGTTCTACATGACATGAGCAAGGTCTACAAACTTCGATTTACAGCTCATGACTAACTACTAGTTGCAAGGCTTAAGTCTGCCATGAACAGGAAACTGATGAGCAAAAAAGTAGCACCAAAATCGGCACCTTTAAGTGAGTGAAATTTGCAGCTGCCCACATGGTCAAGACAAATGCATACTGGAGAAAAATTTTATGCCCAGAGTTATGTTTGGAGGAGTGAAGGTGAGGCTTTCAAACCTAAGACCAGTGTACCAGCTGTCGAGCATGGTGGCGGTAGCATCATGCACTGGGGCTGTTTAATTGCCAGAGGTACAGATGTTGGAGGGTTACCTCCAAATCCTTCAACTTCCCCTCAAATCAGCAGCTAGACAGTTGAAACTTAGATACAACTGGTTGTTCAACCATGTCAATGATCTCAAACACACATCAGAACTGGTTTTGGAATGGATAAAGCATGCTAGCGTTAAGCTTTCCCAAAGCCCTGACCTCAACTCTATTGAAAATTTGCATTATTATTAACCATGTCTTTAGCAGGAAACTAACCAGTCTAAATAAAATCTACCATATATATAATATTCAATCCAAACTTGTTGATTGCTACCAATAGTGTCTGGTCGTGGTGCAACTTGCTAAGGGACATTTAGCAATGTCTCATTATTGCTGGTGTATGTATATTTTATTTTTTATTTTTTAATCAGTGTGAATTAGAGAATAAATTTAAACTTCTGCACTCAATTATTATTTTTTTAGACCTTAAAGGTGTATGCTCTACAATCCTTCTACCTCAGAACAAGAAGAGCTCAAAGAAATGATTGAAAGCCCAAAATTACCATGAACTTCATGTCCACGATGAGGGTGTGTAAACATCTGAAGTGTATTTGTTGGCCTACAATTCCACAGCTAACTCGTTAAGTACTGAAAGCCCACTGGTTTGCTTGAGATGACAAAGGGAACCCATGTGAAATAATCTTCTTGTCAGAAAAATACTGTGCTCTTCAAGTCCTTCACTGAAGACAAGGACAGACGCTGCAGGATCAATACAGAGGCAGAGCAGAGAGATGGAGGTCAAGACTGAGAAGAAAATAATGGGCCTTGGAGAGAAAAACACAGTGAGAACAATCTGAGAACTCTGGGGGAATTTCCTTCCGTTTCATGCTCTCTAAATTGCACCCCTGTCTCCTACCAACTCTTAAGGCACCTCATTATGAAATCCACCTGGGAGCTCTCTTGACTGTTCCTAACCTCGTGTGTTCACTGACAGTGCACATCATGCTATGGTATCCTCCTAGGACAGTTAGAAGAAATCTACTAAAAATCTGCACCACAGCACACAAGGGCTCCTTCTGAAAATTAGCAGTCATACAGTACAGCCTCATTCCCGTGGGAGAGGTCTACTCGGTACAGCAAATTCTGTTGCTCAAAATAAACAATATTTTTTCCCACAAAGTATACCCACATATTGAATCTGAAATTTGTGCACACAAAATTATTCCGCAAGCAAGCTAGCAGAAAAGTAAGAGATAAGTAAGAGATAAATGGATAGAACATCTAACTAAACTAAAAGTGTATGCATAGTGTTGGTTAAAGGTTACTTGAATTCATATAGCAAAAGAAAGAAAGGTTACAAACCACTGCACTACACTTTTAGCTTTAAAACCTCCTCATCCCGTTCCACTATCTCAGAGTTTCCCTCTGTGGCTGCTGAGCGTGGTTGGAGGTGTGATAATGGCCCACAGCCAGGAGGCAAGTCACACACTAACACCCCAGCCCTGCTTCTTCCTAATGTATGAGGGCAAGTGAACAGGCATGAAGTATTCTTGGTGTGCAGGTGGGCAATCTATCTTTATTATAATACCACACACCAGCGAAGGGAGTCCACAGGTTTAAAAAAGAAACTGCAATTATTGTCATTCGCCCACGGTGCTAAATTTGATTTCCAGTGTGACCATTTCCTTGCAAACATTTATAGCAACTGCATGAAGTTTTCTTGGTAGCTAATTTCAGAGCCTGCAGCAGATCATTTTTGTGTTGCACTGAATGGACAAATGTACGCACCATAAAGGGAAGAATAAAACAGCAACAGAACAACTTGAAGCAACTTCAGCTGCATCAATTTACCACCAAGGATTAGCATAGTGTGTGTGTGTGTGTGCGTGTGTGTGTGTGTGTGGTTATTCATTGGGGTGCAAGCAATCTTTTCCCAGCTTCTGCTGTCTCATCCACATTTGGGGCACCGTGGGGATCACTGTGACAGTGTAAACCTGATCTAGCCCCCAGTGTCAGCGCTGGCATGAATAATTCACAGTGCTCAGGGTGGCGTGCTCCTGCTGCAAATGGCAGACACACACGCTGGAATGGATGCTGGGTTGCCCTTGATGTTTCTCTCCAGGTTGTCACAAATAGTTTTGGTGCTGAACCATCCTTTTCCACCTCCTCCAAGTCCACACGCTCACTGCTTGTTTTCAGCAAAAGGACTCGATTCAGTGACTGCACAGTGCCATCTGTTGATCAAAACCAACGCCGAGCATCCACACAAGCCTGTTTTAATTAATGCTTGTGCCATGCCAAGGTTGTTCTTCACTGTTACATGCTCCCCGCTGGCGTGTGGACACACTCAAGAGAACGATTCATTGCATTCAAACAACTTCTACACACCAGTAATCCTTTGTAAAACGTGACGTGTTTGTTTTTTAATGATGTGTGTATTTTTGTGCTTCAGCTCAGTTTTTGTGGAGGCTTATGTTGATGAGAAATGTTTCGACAAAATGAAAAATAAGAGAATAATAATAAAAAAAAAGATCTTTAAAGATTTATTTAAAGTGGTTTTGTGTTACTTTTAGTTTAGTGTACTAAGCCTACATTTCTACAGGCAGATATCTCTAAATTGCATATTGCCATGACATGATGTATGTATGGATTTCACAGTAACTGGTAATTCACACAAAATTGGGAATAGTTCAGGTTAATAATGGACATCAAGTGCCGTCAGATGATCGGTGTTATGGTTCCACTGTGACATCGGACAGTCAGCCGATCAATGCAAAAGGTAAACGTTAATTCAGGTTTTTTTCTGCTGTACGAGTATACAAATGAAGCAACTTATGGATTTGTTTCCAGATATCATTAAACCTTTCATCTCCTACTTACTTGTTAATGGTTTTTCAACTTTTTCCTTTGCAGTTTAATTGTATTTTGTACTGCCTGCAACTTTTTAGATGAGGGTCTTTTCCTCAAATGGCGATGGCTATATAAATATCTTACAAACTCCCAAACTACAACTATCCCCAAACAAAATAAATTAACTCTGGGAGGAGTTGCAGGTTTGATACTGCACAGCTTCCAGCCAGAAGCCTAGACCATGTCTGACAGATCATACTGGGGAACATGTGACTCACTGGGACCTCGACTGCAACCTCTGTGGGTCTTGGACTGTGGTTTTGAGTTTTGAGATGTTTAGTTTCTCTAGTTTTGCATTTTTCATCAATCTTATTCTGAAATGTTGTTTGCTGTTCTCTTTATATTTGGGTTTGCTTTCCTTACCTCAGGTATCTGTGCCTTTAGTTCTTTGACAGTTTTAGTTGTTAGTTTGTGTATTTCCTGCCTCTCTCAGTCCTGTCACCGTCTGTTTACCTTTTGTCTTTGTGTAAAGTCTGCATTTCTGCTCTGTTACTTCCTGTTTAGTTGTGATAGTCTCTTCTTCTGTGTGCGTTGTGTTCAGTTTCCAGCTCTCCCAAGTTGAACGGTTTTGTTCTTTTTGACAATCTTGTCACGGCTGCAAACACCCCTGCACCCGGTGGACCTTTCCCTACCACACGTTTCACTTCTAGTGAAACTTTCCATTAATATTTTCAGCAGTCAACTTCTGTGGCTTCGATGCATTGTTCCCCAATGACAGCTGTGTGTACTGAACTATAGTGATACAAGGTATTTACACTGTCTGAATAGTAATTTACTCACACTGGAAATTAAACATTTTAATAATTTAAGATACAGGATTTCAGATTTTCATTAACTGTTAAAACAAAAAACAAAAGGTAAAGGAAAGTTTACCTTTTTAATTAGAAATCTATTTTGGATGCACTAGTGTTTGGATTTTGCACACTAATGCATTTCCAGGAACAATCTTCAAAGTAAAAAACTTTGAAGATTGTCAAAATGATGTTAAATATGCAGAAAATCAGGCTGCAGCCATCAGGAGGTCATTGATCAAACCTCTTTTAGATATTACCAGATATGGCTGCCGTTTTTTGGTAAATTAGGAAAGTAGGTGGAAAGTATAAGAACAACCAGGTTAAAGAAAAAGGAGGGATATTGATCTTTGGAAATATAAATCAAACTCAGATGTGTGCAAACATGACTAAGGACTTTATTAACCAAATCATTTTCCCCATAATATCCACAAATAAAAGTGATCTCTTTATATATATTCACATTGTATAATTTCATAGTGTGACAAAAATTCTCTTTCTCTGTCTCTTCTTTTTTTTTTGGGATGTCCAGCCATTCCTATTAATTGTCATTGGATCAGTCGCCATGCAGTCGTCAGAAAGGTTGAAAAACATTACGATTGGTCAGCATTGGCGGTCACGTCTGGGGTCTCTCCTCTTCTCCTCTGTTGGCTCCTTGTAGTGCTAAAAACCCCCTCAGTTTCCCAACCACAGATTTCATCACACTGCGACAATAAAACAAAAATAAATTAAGAAAGCAACGTTCTCCTGCAGAGTCCTCCTCCCTGTCCCTTCTTCTTTTTTAAATATTTTCTGTTTTATATAATAATAGTAATAATAATAATGACTATAATTGTCCTTGATATAAATTCAATAGTATTTTTTTCTCTTTCTCAAATTTTAAATAAATCATTTTGGCAATCCTCATATTTTGTCACTTTAGAATAAAAGAATATTCAAGTAGAAAATAAAAACTGTGAGAGAAAATTTCATCAGAAGAGGAGCGAGGCGTGAGAGAATGAAAGGTGTGAAAGCAACAGAGAAGAGCGAGAGAGGAAACAAAGAAAAGAGTGAAAGAAAGAAAGACAGACTCAAAGAAAAGCATCCACTTCAGACGCATGTCAGAAACAGCTCTATATACAACAATTTCTGTTGTGGAAAACTGTCCGTCCTGTGCCTTTTGTCTGCCTCTTGTCTTTCCTCCTCCAGTGTGTCTGCAGTAGTCCTGTTGTCTGAAGCAGTCCGCTGTGTCCCAGTGTTATACCAGAGTGTAAGACTTGGCATAGGGGTTGTTGCTCTGTTTCAGGTGTCCTCTGGAGTCCAGCAGTGACTCCTGGGAGGTGCTAAGCTTGGCAGCCTGTGCTTGGGCTAGATCTCCTGAGGAAGGGACCTCTCCCCGGACCTCACCACGGGCCTCTCCCCTCTCCCGGACATCCCTGTGTGGGAGGGTGGAAGCAGTTCCTGGCTGCCACTGCTGAACCTCCCTGGGTGAGGGCACTTCCATAGGGGTGGGTTCCATGGGAGGTGGCCTCTTCAGGGTACGGCTCCTCTGGGGCTCCAGGCAGGTCTGACCCATGGCTCCTCCGCCTCCTCTTGTTTCCCCTGTAGCACCGGCACCACTTCCACTTGCTCCAGCACCACCTCCACTGCTGCTGCTGCCACTACTGCTGCTGACGCCCCCACCTCGGGCTGGAAGAGGCACGCCGCGGTTCAACAGGAAGTCCATACGGAGGTAAGGCGGCAAGTGGACCAGCTCTCCTCCTGGGAGGTGACACACAGGAGACAAGCAAAAAGACTAAAAATGCTGTCAGCTTCTAAGGTGTTTGTGAAACTAACTAATGTCCCACTCATAGAGGCCTAAAGACCAGTTGGAGACTGCATGGCAACCACTGGTTAATGAGAAACCACAGCAGGAGGATGCTTGCTAATACTATAAAGTGGTCACAAAGAAGTATGCAGCGCTACACCCTAACCTCCTTGAGGTTGCTTGGTTGCTTGCAGATTGCTGCAGTTGCCCACAGTTTGTACTGAAGACACTGACATGTCTGGAAAACACCTTCGTCACTTACTCACCAAGCAGTAATGAAGAAGTGAGGACTGCAATGGAGTTGCACCTTTTGAATCATGTTGATTTCAGTGGTGAGGCTGTGAAGGTGAATTGTTCTCCAAGTCTGGCTGGTGCTAGATGGTTAGTTAGAGAGTGTTTGCAGACAAATCTGTGTTTTCCATGCAAAGAATCTGGTAGAGACCAAGGTGCAGCACCCAGGGTTCCTGTGACCAATTTCACCCAGAAAACTTCAGCAACTACTCACCATCTGTTTCGGGGAATGCATATTCTTCTCTAGAGACCGGAGGTTGCCAGTGGGGTTACCAACCTTGGGTAGCTTTCTTTTTCCCTGCCCATGATGGAAATATCTGTCTTTTCTATCTCTAGCTGCTAAATGCTCAATTACATAGATTCTAACGGTTTTGGGGGACGAGACAGTTTATAATGGGTGTCAGGATGTTTTTTTAAAATCATTTAGCTTCTGTGTCTGGAGGAAATGCTAAGGCCAGTGGGACTAATGAGTAGTTATGTTATGCACCATAAACCAAAGCAATGAGGTGAAAGCCATTAAAATGCTCTGCAGAGCTACTGGCAATAGAGTCGGGTGATAATTCTCCTTGGCTTCTTCGTCACTTACAAGATTACACGCAGTCATTTGCTGATTTGCTGAAGATATCGATTTGGGAAGCATTATTTATTGTCAGCTATCAGGGGTATTTAAATCAATCTAAGGCACTGCTTCAGTGAGGAGGAAATAAAGAAATCTTTGAGATATCATTTAACATAAGCTGATTTTAAGAGATGCCTCTGCTTGCCCTGAAACAGTGAAGCTACTTTCTGGGCTCCCTGCTTGTTCTTCCTTCCCCTCAGTTTAAATTAATTGCACAGAGCCGGAAAAGAAATCTATATTTAATTCACATTCACGCCGGTACATTTTCTCACCTTGGGCCCCTCTCGGGATTATGATTCACGACTATTATTTTAATGTAATACCAATCTTCGCTATGTGTGAATCTATTTAATTTAAGAGTTGGTATTGGGAAAAGAGTGCAGGAGATAATGTAATAGGAAAGTGAATATTACAGTGTTAACATTGCCATCATTGTCAGGGACGGATGCAGTGATGCAGTGGCTCTCTCCTCTTAAAGCGATGAAGCTGAGTGATGGCCTTTGTCTCTGCCACCGGCATATATGTATGACATTCATTCATTTGTCAATTTGCACTTTTCTCCCAGTGTTTCACTGCAGGAATGAGAAGAACCTTCAAAGGCCCGTGGACACATAAAGCAGGTCAGATTTAATATCTTGACCGAGTGATAAACTTTGACTAAATGCTGTCCCGTCAATCGTTAAATAATCCTCTGAGGTGTTGGATTAGGAGAGGCGCTTTGGGTTCAGCGCGTTTACTGCTATTGTATCCATTCTACTGAGTGGATTACATGTTTAACACAGCAAACAAGCCAATCTCAAAAGAGCGTCAGGTTACCAGATTGGGTGCTCTGCGGCGAGATTGAACACTTGATGAGCTGAGCAGCACCTGCACTGTTTCATTAGTCATGGAGCGTTTATGTTTCACGGGATCAGGGATCAACATTTCAACACGTGTACAATTTAACGCTAAAATAACATTTTCAACGCATGCTCTCTCTCTCTCTCCCACGCACACTGACACACTCACATGTACTCGGCCCACACATGCACAGAAGTATACGCTATATGTAGACCCACACTTCCTGCCTGCACAGCATTAGCCGAGGTCATGTTTGCACTTTCAGCCCAACGTGACCTTGGAGAATGGATTTCTGGGTTCACGGGGAGAATGAATAATTTACTGTGTTTCATAACAAGCCCTATTAGTGCCACCAAAGATGATGAATGAGGAGGAGTGTTAATTGAATTAAATATAGATTTAAGTGATTCCGTGGGGGCTCATTAGAAATGTGGTTTGAAAATTTATCAGCCAGTAAATTTCTGATCGTTCAGTAATGGGGCATTATGTGTAGCCACGACACAACCGCAGCTCTCTGCCAAACACATTAATCTGTGCAAGTGTCTGTTGTTTTATCGCTGTAGTCTTCTGCAAAGGATATTATGTGTGTGGTTAAGGAAGAGCTACGCACAAAATATTTACAAGCTGATTGTGCTGATTGCTGCTCATGGCCTCATAAATCCAGAGGATTTGTTGCAAAGGCCCAGTGGAGAGCTGCACCTTTGACCCCTGCATGGACAGGTTAGGTGAGCTCATGTCACTCAGGTGTAATAGAGACAAATATAGGGTTGAAGTCAGGTCATTTACCCACAGTCAAGCAAAACAACCTCCACACTGGGTCTGTATTTTTTAGAATTTACAAGTGTGGAGATGTTTTAAATGAGCTGTCTGGCATTTTGGGAAAGTCACTCTCTTCTAAGAGCTTGTTGGAAAGAATGATACTGCTGTCACATCTTTATGGCTACACCTGCAGAAGCAAGCATGACATGGCATTAAAAATGTCTTTTAAGAAGTTTAATACGGCAGCGGTCCTGGGCAAGTGCACAACATAAGTGATGAACTACGCCTATCATCCAGTTTCCATGCTCACCCGTGCTTTGGATAGCACTATTTCCCTGTAATTGGACTTCTGTTGGTCTTTGAAAACATTTAAACTCTCATTCAAGAGGCTTTTTCAGCCCCAGGTAACTGTCCAGGAAGGTCTTCTGGGGACTTTCTCCTTTTGGAGATGATCCTGAAGGGGACACGTCATCACAAATAAAAGAAGTCCATTCCCTTCTTTTTTCAAGCTCTCAGGACTACCGTGACCTGGGTGACAGAGATCCTGCATCCACATATTCAACAGTAATATGCATACAATGTTTCTAAATAATTTTGGCCAGATTGGTTAATGTTTTGCGTCTCTCTCTCTGTACTCTACATGACAACTTACTAATAAATAGAGCTTTGATAAATCTTTGTTAACTGTAAACTTCCAGAAAACCATGTAGTCATTTTATAGTCCATTAACTGCAAAGGCAGCAAAATACACAATGCTTATACAGCTAAAAAAGCTGTACCTACCAGACCTGGTGTCAATTACTGATGTAAATGACACCAGGGTCTCAGCACTCCGCGCTCCCACACCGGCCTGAAAAGAGTCTGGTATCACACTGACAGGTCTCCAGTGTGGCGGTAAAGAGCCGTTTTGTGCCGAGTGACAATAGGCAATAGAGATTAGGTTGACTGATAGCCTTTAGCCGACCTCTCTCTCCGCTAAACTGGTGATACGACTCCACCGTCCTGTGCATAAATGTTACAAACATAATGAAGCCTAAGAGGCCTCAACTCAGTCAGGTCAAACTGAAGATTCTGGGATGCTTATTGTTGAGAAACAAAAAAACAACAACACAGACCTAAATTTCCAAACACCTCGACTCTGCTAATTATCTGTGGCCCCAGAGATCAGAGTGAATGACAAAAGAGCTGTGAATACGTGTGTGTGTTTTTGAATGTCTGCGCTTCTGTGTGTGGCCAGCAGCTTTGTAGCGGGACTGCCAGATCTTGTAACTGAGCTGCAAATCTCCCAGGAGGAGCAGAGGGTCACGTAAGGTAAGACTACAACCCGAGAGGAGAGAGCACAGCACAGCAGGTCTACCTCAAATTGCAGAAGTAATGAAAAACTTTGGAGTCACAGTCTAAAAAAAAAACCAAAACATACGTATCAATTACTAGTAAACGTTTTTTGTTTTCTAACAATGACGAGCTTCCCCGGGGTTCAGCAGGGAAAACTGCATATTGGAATTCTTCTTGTTGCTTTGTTAAGGGCCTAAAAGTTGCCAAAACAAGGAGCTACTCTCCCAGGAGGCCTGTATAGCAACAAACTAACACCTTTTAAAGAGCTCTGTACTGGTTTAATGAGACAATACCTTAGCACCAGCTGGGTGAAGACTAAGGGGATGCATCCTTAGGATGGGAAGCTGATGGCAGCTGAATTAAAGCAGAGGGTGGCCGTAAGTGAACTGACCGGCTTCTGCAGAATAATATGTGGTCATTTACAAAACAGCTTAAAAACCAAAGAGACCAAAGTCACTGGTTTTGTTGAAAGACTAGAGGGGTTAGAGAAAATCTTTAATGTAATGTGATTTAGCTGCTCTGCCCATTACACAAAACTATACCTGCCTGTCTGCTTGTATCTCGTGTAGGCTGCAACAGGAGAACAAAAATCTTTCCAGGACATGTTTGCTCACATTGTTGGTGAAGAAGTAGCTCAAATTTTCCTGTGCGAACCACACAGGTGAGAGAGGTGCACATGAAAGCAAATGGATCTCTGCAACATCTGTTAAGCTATGTTCAGATGAGCAACCCAGTCAGTCTCAAGCATATGGCATAAATGATTGCAGCTGCCCACATTTTTTGTCTTACATTTCTGGTTAAATTAACTAAATTAATTAATTAACTAATTAAATAAACTAGTTTTCCTAATGAAGAAGACGGATATAGAAGCTTTTCTGTACATCTAAATGCAGTTTACTGTCAGAAAGTGTGGTTCAGCTACAAACTGTGTGTACGCTGGGCATGACAAACACCACATCCTCACCAGGTCTGTGCGCTTTGGGCACGGCCATGTTCATGACCCTGCTGACATCCTGAGGTTTGGGCGGAGAAGCGGTAAAGCGGCAGATGCCCGACTCGGACGGTGTGCTAGAGGTCAGGCTGTCGGTGTAGTCGTTGGTCCCTGCTGTCATCTGTTCAGATGAGGTGTCAGAGATGAAGCACTCGGTGATGGTGAACTTGGCATGGCGGAGCTGTTCCTCCATCTTGGCATGCTCATAGGCTCTGGCCAGCTCCTCGTAGGTGGAGGAGGCACTCTCTGTTGATACCATGCTGCTCCGTGCGCGATCTGAGGGTCACAAGTCACACATCGTATAGCACGTGTTTAGTTATTGTAAAGAATGGTGTATTATGAAAAGCTACGGTTTATCATATATGTGGATTATTGCCGTATTTCCTGTGCTTTTCAGGTTTATTTATTATTTAATGTGTTTTAAATATAAAAAATGCGTGGGTTCAAGTTGGACTTGTACCCTGCAATCTTCAGCCAAGAGTACGCCCCAAAACTGCAGTTTGGAATAAAAAACTAGAGCCCAAATGATTTGGATTGCAGAGAAAAGACAACGTGATATTCATGCTGACTCTTCACACTTGAACATCTCCCAACAGCAACATGATTTCTGTCACCTCCTCCAACTTTAAACCCTGAATTCTACCAAGGGCTACATATGAGTCCATGTTGTTTCTGGACAGCACTGCTCTACCTGTATCCTGTGAGGGGCTGACACTGTAGCTGTCGCTCTCTTTGTCCACAGATCCAGTGGCACGCGGAGTGGGGAGTCTCCAGTCAGTGGTCAGGGTGTGTGAGGAGCTGGTGGGGTGTGGCCGGTTCAGAGTCCACTGGCTGGCGTATCGGCTCCGTGCTGCGGCAGGACCAGCTTTGGCAGTGCGTCTGGCAGTGGGATCTAAGTAAGGACAGAGGGGGTCGCACTGTTAATGAACACAGGTAATAATTTTCAAACCACCGAAGTCCTCTGACACAACAAAAGGCCTATTTTTTAGTTTAACTATTAGTTATCTAATAAATAATTGTTAAATGCCATAGATAGATCTATTTAGTCCTAGCAACCATTGCAGAGTCCACCACATATGACAGGCACGAGACAAATGGATGCGAACAAAAAAACACATTTTTTCATAACTGTGCAGGGATTTAAAAAGTGAATATGTACATTTCCTGCTGGGCTTTCATGTAAAGCTACAATTATTCTCTCTAAGAGAACTGAACATTACACTCAATCCAATCGTCTCATTGCAGACAGACACACAAACCGTCACCTGTCACCCTGACCCAGACAGACTACTGGTCTATTCACTGCTGGGCAGATTCAGTCTTTAAAAAAGGCCTGGATTGGATCTGTGCAGAGAAGAATAGTGCTGGTAATTGTAGTAGGTCAGGCTGTAATTTTATCTGTGCAGATGGGAGGATAAATGATGGAGGTGTTTTGCCAGCAGCAGGGAGGGGGGAAAAAAAGCAGAGTCAGCATCTGGGTTCATGCCCCACCGGACAAATTAAACGACCCAATCGTGTGGCTGTTTGATTAAAAAGGACTGCAAATGCGTGTGTTTGACTGTGATGAATATTGGACTCATGCCCATGTTTTCAATTTTATATGAGCACAGATATGCTGTTGTTCTGTTTATGTCTTGTTTATGTGTTGGCAGATATCAAGTAAACCTAAAAAGCACATGTTAATGAAAATTAAGAACTTTTTTGATGAATTACAGTCATATTTTTTACAGTCAAGAAAACCAGCTGCTGTACTTTTGGAGAGGGAAGTTATCTCACCCTGTCAGTTCAGCACCTTGAGTCTTCTACTATAAAGTCTGTGGTTTAGCATTGTCTTGCTGTCTTTCCCTGAAAAAAATGTCTTTCCCTATACTCATCATGTTACTGGCCTGTTGTCAGTTAGCAAAATTAGTAGCAAAATAGTCCTCCACTTGTTTCTGTTTAGAACCACTTTAAATTCCAGCCTTTTCTTGCCCACAACCCAACATTTCTGAGACATCAAATTCAAAATGAGCAGATATTTTTTATGAAATAATAAAATTAGTTTAAACGTCTTTTATTTTTTCTGTGTTCTGTTGTGTGTGAGACTTGCAAATCATTCCATTTAGTTTTTATTCACATTTCAAACAGCCTGTTGTAAAATGAATAATTTAAAGTTTAAGCCATTTAATTAGGACAAACTGAACTGTGTGACTCGGTGTTACAAATACCACAATATATTGTTAGGTGAATCCATCTGCAGCTAACTGTCTGCACAAAATCACTTTGGTACATCACTAAGTGTGTGCATTGAGGTCTGCGTCTGTACTCGGGTCCAGCTGGCCAGTTGGAGCACGGCAGTCAGATGGGAATATGTCAAGAAAAGTCAGGGAGATAACAGCTCTTCATTACTTCTGCTTCAGTGGGGCTCAAACACCAGAAGCCCAGCTGTTGTGCTTTGTCATCTCACTGCTAAAGGTGGTACAATACTCCACGTGAGCTGCCTACTGTTAAACTCAGACCGGCTGGAAAACCCATTTGCTTTGCATGTACTGTACATCAGAGCGATTTGCACTGAAAAGCTTTTACTGTTTGTGTTTTATGGTGTAAGATGAAGCTGCAGAACAACCAAATAAAACAATGTTACTGCTTTATCCACAAGACAGTATTCAACGGTATGCTAGAAGCACAGCACAGCACTTGCAGTAGTATTAGTATTATTAGTAGTAGAGGAAATAAATGTTGAGCACTGACGGTGGTGGGACTCACTGGTTCCAGGCCTAGCATCGGACACATCCACCAGCGGTCCAGTGGCCTGTGACAGAGACTGGTAGTGGACTGTGTGGGTCACTGTGGAGGACTTCTGTTTATTGGTCTCCCCAAAGTCATTGTCTGTCAGCAGCACGGTAGACCTGTCATCTGCAAAACGGAGGAAAAGACTTTAAGTATCGTCCATATTTTACACTTAGACGCACAAGTCTCACTTTGAGGGCCTTACCGATTGTCTCCATGGTGTCTCTCTCCTCGATGAGGAGCTGTGCTCTGGGGATGTCGATGTGCATTCTTAACGTTTGCTGCTGCTTGTTCACTGTGTCAGGGGTCCGGGTGTTCTTACTGAGGAGATTAATAGGAAAAAATCCTTACTTTTCAGCTGTGATTTTGCACTATATTGCAGAAATGCTAATTCAATTTAATTTAAGCTGATAAGTAGCTGTAAGAAAGCAGGAGGGACAGTGTGAATGCAATATATTTGATTTTTACTGATGGGCACTGTAACTCCGGGCTACACAGTGATTTATGTTCCCCACTCAAAGGAAAGCTGTGTGCATAAATTAAAATTAGGAACACATACCTCATCAGCATTTCTGCCAGGCTTTTGGCATCTGTGAAGTCAGCAAAGAGGCAGTTAATATACTATAATAGCACTGTCCTAGTTGATAATCCACAGCAGCGCTAAGAGTCTACAATCACTGACAACAACTCTTACAGAAAGGCGCCAGGTGCAAAATACTCACAGAGGCAATTTCTTCATTTTAAAGGCAAACTAAGCCTAAAGTTTTACATTTAAGATTAATTACACAACACATTTTTGTCCGAGTGCTTATCTGTGTAATGGAGATCAGGTTTGCACACAGACATGTTGGGTTTATGGTCCAGATTTACACTTCACACTGTAAACGGAATGCAAATTTATAGAAATTATAAAAGCAACACAACTTAATCTACAACCCACCTCTGAGTCTTTTGAGCCTCTGCTCCCGCCTTCTCCTCTTTAGCACCATGAGCATAATAAAAACCAGCACAGCCACCACAAGAATAGAGGTGATGGTCACCACCATCTTCAGGCCTCCACTGCCTGACATGTTGTCTGAGATGGGATCTCCTGTTTTCAGCAGAGGAGGGATGGTGCCTTGAAAGGAGGGTGAAAAAACAACGTTTGTTAACATTTTCAAATACTTTACTTTTGAATCTTCAAAAACATTTAATATTCTTCAACAACAAAGTGCTGTTGATGGTTTCCTGCAAGACAAACACTGAAGATAAGCTTTTATGCAACACAGTTAAAGAATATAGGGATGATAAGATGCTGATTCTCTCTTAGGATGCTGCTTTTCCACATGCGTGTTCTTTATTGAGATGTCACAAAGGATTCAGCTGAACCCCAAGAGAAGACTCGAGTACACACGACCAGTCGGTGGATTTAAACCCGGTTAACATGGTTGTAAACCTTTGCACACTTTTTAACTTGCAAAAATATATGTATTTGTGACATTTTGGTGCTGTTTTAAACAGCATGCACATTGGCAATATTGGATCAGCTTGTCCATTTCCTGTCTATGTTTGTGAAGTAGCTTTTTTCATCTGGTCTTAATTTATTAGTTAAACTATTTTCTTCCTGGTCACAAAACCTTTTCAGCTCAATTCAATTTGTTTTTATTTATATAGCACCAAATCACAACAACAGTCCCTTCCCGGTGCTTTATATTGTAGAGACCTTACAACAATACAGAAAACCCCAACAATCAAATGACTGCTTTGATTAAGCACTTAGCAACAGTGGGAAGGAAAAACTCCCTTTCAACAGGAAAAAATCTCTGGCAAAACCAGCCTCAGGGAGGGGCAGCCATCTGCCATAGCTGGTGGGGGGATGATGGGGAACCAGGTTTGTAGCAGACGGAATATGTAGTGTTAAGTCCGCAGGACTGCTTCCCAGCATCTGCATTAAGCTGTAGATCCACTCTCACACTCACAATAGCATCCACACACACTTGTGTCCCATACACACTCACTCACATACATACATGCACGCACACATAACACCCTTACAGGCAGCTTACACATCTCAGCAAAGCTCTTCAAAGGAAATAAGTTAACCGTCTGGAGAGCACAGTGCTTACAAGTTCCTATCCTTCTTCACAGATCCTTTGTGCATGACTGACACAATCTGTAGCCCAAGGCAAATAGAGCGATGCCACGGCCCATGGAGAATCAGAAGACCATCCCCATTCTCTTACTGAGCCTTGTTCAAAGGCTGATAAAACAGTGGGACAGACAATCTATATAAAAAATACATTCTCGACTGTAGGCAGAAGTGCAGAATGGCACTTTATGGTGTAACGCCGACTCTGCGAGCAGCAAACAGCACCAGAGTATTTAACAGAAGCTTTACTGAACAGACCTCTCAAGTCTGAGAAGCAACAAAAGGATCACACTTTTGCTGTAGTGTTTCCTCGGCTCAGAACAGCCTTCGATTCAAGTCTTACTTTAACAGTTTGACCCTTCTTAACAGCTAATATATTTTGATTCTCATTATGAGCTATTTTTGTGTATTTTTTATGTAGGGTACCTTGTTATTCGTTTGAAATTTTTCTGCTCTTTGGAAATATTCTTCAAACTCTGGAACACTCTACAGTTTTCTGTATAAATAAACAATTACTATTATTATTACTGTTAATTGCAATCATTGTAAATACACTATACGGACAACGGTACGGGACCACACCTCTAAATCTTTAAATTTTGATGTTTTTATTGCCACAGCTGTATAAAATCAACCACCAAGCCATACGGCAGGGGTGGGCAACTCCAGGCCTCGAGGGCTGGTGTCCTGCAGGTTTTAGATATCACCCTGGGTCAAAACACCTGAATCACATGATTACTTCGTTACCAAGCCTCTGGAAAACTTCAGGACACGTTGAGGAGGTCATTTAGCCATTTGAATCAACTGTGTTGGATCAAGGACACACCAGCCCTCGAGGCCTGGAGTTGCCCAGTGTTTAGCAACCAGATCAACTCAACCCTGTAGTGTTGATAGTGTTTAAGACTCCCCAGCGCTCTGCTGACAAGTTCCAAATCTGGCATCAACATCTAAGTATATGTTTGTCCATATACTGTAGTCTTGGGCTCAGACTGGTTTCTTGCAATAGAATTACAGGGTTAAACATTTTCCAACAGACCTTCATTTTAGTAAAGCCTAATTTTGCTAATAACATTTCTTCCATCTACTTTTCACATTTTTAGTATTTCTTTAAACATTTTTATGATTTCTTGAGTCATCCATGATTCATCCAAAGATCCGTAACATGCAAACTGTTAAAATCCAAACTCACTTCCATCAGCATTCAGAGTAGCAAAGGTGATCCTCTTCTCTGCTGAGCCGGCGCTGTTGGTGACCTTCATCTGCAGTTCGTACCACGTCGCCTCCTGCAAGTCGTACAGGATGTAGCTCTTGGTCAGCGATGTGCGCTGGGCTGTGGTCCAGGTGCCTGAGTCCACTGCTCGGTACTCCAGTATAAAGGAGGTGATTGGACAGCCTCCGTTATTCCAGCCAGCCAGGTTGAGCCTGGCCCTCGTGGAGTTGATGCTGGTGAAGAGTTCATGTTCTTTGGCAAATTGAGGTTCTGAAGAGAATACAGAAAGAAAGTTATAACTTTTGCAAGTAAATACCAACTGACCTTGAAAAACAAAGTCAATATCAGTGATTGAAATCAAAGTAGCTTAAGTATTATTTTAGATATATGTTACCACTATTTAGCAGGTATCTGTGTCTGCCCGATTCACCCACACAGTCATGTATGGGTGCACCAAGCTCGCCACTGAAGCTAGCTAGCATTAGCTGCTAAATGTCACCATCTTGTCCAAATATGGATTCCCTCATCTAAGCTCATAAATCCTCTCTCTGTGGGAAAACTGTAACAACTATTCTGCCTTGACTGCAGAGCACATAACAAATGTATTAAACCACAAATAAAACAATAAACACAAATATCAAAAACTTGTTTAAAACTAAAAATTATAAGTAAATAACTTCATTTGGTCATGTGATCCTCTATTTCTGCTTTTTTGTAAAATAGAAAAAAAAAAATCACAGAAAACAACAATAATTATATTTTAGCACTAAAAAAAGTTTTTATTAAAGAGCTTGCACCTAACTGGTGCATTAATCATTGCAGTAACATTAAAAAATATGTTATTAATTACCAGTACTGCTAATTTAGGGTAGGTATGGCATAAAGTTTGTTGTATAGGATTAGGGTATATTATTTATTTTAAAAGCACCCTTTCCTTGTCAACTATACCCAATGTTGTAGCACTGCTGTTCGCATATTAATACTTGTTAGTATAATAATAATAATAAAAATAATAAGGTTTAAAAAAAGTACTCCACACCTTTCCCATGAGTCTTAGCTTCAATGATCTCACTGATGCGCCCTGGTCCCACTGCATTCTGGGCCGTCAGAGTGAATTTGTACCACGTGCCACACTTCAGGTTCTCCAGGCGGTATGAACGCTCGCTGGGGCTGATGGGAAAACTGCCCCACTGCTCACTGTTATCTTCTGAGTACTGCAGAATGTAACCTGCGAGGAGGAGAAAGAGGTATGAATGAAGACATGACACAGTATATCTGGAGTGAGCTGAGTCCGAATAAATTTGATATTTTTCCAGTAATACATATTAAGCTTGTGTTACTACCTTTTTAATATATTTATGGCTCCACAGTTAATTATTGGATTTCACAGACTTAACAATGTGGTGTATGCTGTACAGTGCAGCGAGGAATGCCCAGACCTCTACATTGGAGAGACCAAACAGCCACTTCACAAGCGCATGGCACAACACAGAAGAGCGACCTCCACAGGACAAGACTCAGCTGTCCATCTGCATCTTAAGGACAAAGTTCACTCTTTCGAGGATGCCAATGTTCACATTTTGGACAGAGAGGACAGATGGTTTGAAAGAGGAGTGAAAGAAGCCATTTACGTCCACTGTGAGCGACCATCTTTGAACAGAGGCGGTGGTTTACGACACCAACTCTCTGCCATCTATAATCCAGTTTTGACTTCCCTCCCCAGACGCCTTAACGCCCACTCACATCCTGGGCCATCTGACCTCAGGAATTCGCATGATAAGGTGGGGCCAGGTTTCACAATGAACTCACCCGAAACCCCGGCTGATTGGGACCCACACCCAGTTTCACACCTTGGCTCAGGCGATTAGAGGATCATCAGGGGGTCCTTTTGTCCCTCTGTGGGGGGACACTCCCACTAGGTTTAAATCTGGGACTCTCCACCATTTGACCTTAAAACCGAAGAAGCTTCTCGGATGAGAGGTGAAACGCCTTCAAGCCATTTAAAGAAGTCCAGATGCTTTTCTTTGCAAGCTCCTTTGACTACGATGACCTGGATGACTGAGAACCTTCACAGACATTTTGGATGTAAGAAAGTATTTTGTTTACAGAACATTTTGTTCTGTAAACAAAATACTTGTAGCCTTTAATTCACCAGAATGTTTTCTGGTCCTGCATTTATCATCAAAGGAAAACTCTCAACAATGCTTAGACAGAGGCTTATTCTGGAAATTCCTGGAACAATTTCGGAAAATGTTATGACATGGAAGAACTTACACATCTAAATGATCTGAACTGTGAATCAAGGCAAACAGGTCCAACTATTTCAGATAAATTTGGCACGTATCGGCTAGGAAGCTGAAAAATTAAATCACAATTTGTTTATAGGTTTTGTGGTCACAGGATGAGGAAAAATAGACCAACCGCTCATCACAGGATCCCGAGAAAAGGCTGCATGCTAGCCTACAAACAGACATCAGTAAACTTGCAGTAGATGTGTGTATTTTGGTGATGGCTGTTGCTTTGTGCAGGAAAGCAAAACAAATATCACAGAGAAGGTATCATAGACAGCTTCTTTAACGGCTCCAGCTCTGAGCACAGGAGCCCCTCGATTATGTGCAATGATAAATCACTACAACTAGTCTCAGTGTGATTACACTTTCTTTAAGATGGAGCGCTTTAATCTTCACTTAAAAGGACCTAATCTTCCCTGCTGCTTTTTAATCTGGCTTTTAGGACTCCAGTATTGTGCTGCACCAGCAGATAATGAGACACGAGCAGCAGAAATGGGGGTCAGGCCACAGTTTGTGTGTGGTGGTGGTGGTGGGGGTAATTGTTGTTATATAAGGGTGTATGTTGTTGACCGTCCACTTCCTTGTGCTGTTTGTTGTATGTCCACATGTTATGTTCTGTGGATGTTGGACACCCTCACCTCTGATTGAACTCCCTCCATTGTCTCCTGGTATCCATGACAATGTGATTGATGTGGTGGTGGTCTTGGTCACTGTGAGGCGTGGCTGATCAGGTGGTACTGTGGATATGAGGACAAACAAAGGTCAATGCTCAGTTAGTCGCTTGGATTAAAGTGTCTCATGGTTCACTTGACCCAAGTAAAAAGTCAGTTTACTCTATAACTAAAATGGTGTTCACTGTAATTAGGAAATACTTAACAAAATGTAAACAAAACAAATCAAAAATTAAATTTAACAGTGATGTGGCCGCTAGTCATTTCATTGATTACACCTCACTAGTACTGGGTTGGGCTCCTTGCTGCCTTTAGAACTGCAGTAATTCTTCGTGACACAGATTCACAGATTTTGGTTTACATTGATATGACAGCGTTAAACAGATTTATATTTAGCAGATTTATTGGCTGCACTTCCATGAGTCCATGAATCTCCTGTTTCACCAGATCCCAAAGGTGCTCTGTTTGACTGAGAGCTGGTGACTGTGGAGGCCGTTTGAGTACAGTGATCTCACTGTAATGTTCAAGAAACCAGTTTGAGATGATCTGAATTACAGCCTCAGTTTCCTGATCTTAGCTGGCAGCAGTGGCACGACTGTATACGTTGTTCAGAGTCACTTACATCTCCTTTCTCCCCCGTTCTGATGCTTGGTTTGGTCTTGACCATGTCTATACGCCTAAACCCTGAGCACTGAGTTTGTGCCGTGTGATTGGCTGATTAGACATTTGTGTTAATGAGCAGCTGAACAGGTGTACCTCACCCAAATGCCAGTGAGTGTGTATATAAAAGGTAGAAAATAAATACTTCTTACCTTGCACCTGCAAATTGAGTGTGATCTCATCTGACCCCCAGTTGTTGCTGGCCACACAGCTGTAGTTCCCAGAATCCTCTGCTTTCACTGTACGGATGAGGAAGCTGCCATTGCCGTAGACAATACGACGACCATCCACCAGGACGGGTGTAGGTGTCCCATTGGTGCTGGAAAAAGGCATGAAAATAATCTATCTGTATCCTAGTCATGCTGACCAGTACTACATGCTTGTTTGTGTGTGTGTGTGTGTGTGTGTGTGTGTGTGTGTGAGACCTACTTTCCCTTGAGCCACTTGATGGTGGGAGGAGGGTCTCCAACCGCCCTGCATGGTAAAACAATGTCCTTCATCCAAGGAGTGGTCACTGTCCCATTAAACGTCAGGATCCTAGCTGGAGCTAAAAGCAGCACAAAAATAAGTTACTGTTCCTGTCTTCTTATAAGTTTATGCTCTGTGTGATTAAAGCACCACTATTAAAGGAACCATTCAATTCCACTTAAAGAAATAATTCGTGGGAAAATTCCTACATGACACAAAAAAGGCCAGTTTAGTTAGGATTTTGTACCTTTGGCCAGAGGCTGCACTGTGATCTTCTCACTGTTGTTGCCGTGACCTGCAGCAGTCACAGCCACCACCCAGATACTGTACTGTCTGGTCAGAACCAAGTTTGGGATCCTGTAGATGTATGCATCTGGAGAAGCCTCGAACTCACTCATCACCTGTGAAGCGAAGGGACGGAAAGGATTAATGTATCACTGGGCAGCATCAGCATGAGAAAGTGCAGAGAGGCTTGTGAGGAAGACTGAAGAAGACCATGAAAATCTTGTGGTATACAAATGCTATTACCATCGGATGCAGGTTGGAGCAGAAGACGATGTATTTCCTGATGATGCCATTGAGTTTGAGCGGAGGCAGCCAGGACACGTAGACTTCTGAGCCACTGGAGGCCGCGGCCTTCACTCCTGCTGGAGGCCCAGGAACTGCAGAGGAACAACACAGTGCCATTTACAGTGAAGCATTTTCCAGGAGCATCTAAACTATAGTCAGCGGGGAGTTATCTGGTATTTCTTATACCATCCTCTTTGGTGCGGACGTAGATCTGTTCACTGCGGACACCATCTCCAGCATTTGTGAAGGCTAACACCTGGATGCTGTAGTTGGTGTACTTCTCCAAACCATCGAGCTCCAGAGAAGGCTGACTGGTGGTCATATTTCTGATTTCTCCCAGTTCTGACACAAAAAAAGAAACATGTTAATAAGTCTGAATGTATAAACTGCGGCAGAGTAGAGCAAGAGCAGTTAATTCAGCTCTGAAAAGTTGCAAAACCATCTCTCTTCACATGTGATAAAACTTAGATAAAGTATTGTAACCCGACAAAACTTTATTATATTATTACTCGGATTTTTACTCTGCTCTCATCTTCTCTTCCCTCTCTTCTTATGTCCTGTCACTCAGAGCTGAAGCAATGAGGCTCGCTGGAATTATTGCACTGTGAATTATTGATGGCGCCCAGCCAGACTGCAGGTTCGCTCACTGCTATACTGCTATAAATTCACAGGAAATACAACCACAAATCCTCCCTCTGTGAACTGCAGGCTTCGCGTTTCTACTGCTGATTAGCATTCGTGAGCAATCAGGATGTAGTGTAACGCACCGCTGATTGTCCAAAAGTCACATGCTGGTCACAAAATATGAAAAATATAAAACATGTAAGTACGTTTATAATCCCAAGGAGATAAAACTGCATGAGACTTAAAACATTATTATTAATGCAACAAGGTGGCTGGAAATTATATTTAAACCTTTAAAAATGAGTAAAAATGAGCTCATCGTTCTGCTGCTAACCACAAACAGGATGAGTCAGAGACAAAGCACCATGAGTGTTGAATAAGTGATAACTGTCCTATGCACACACACACACACACACACACACACACATACACACACACACTGAAACAGCTTCAAAACACCATTTTACATCATATTGTTGCACCATGACAAAACCACAGCGCCACCTAGTGCCTGAGTAAGCAAGCAACAGCAATGAAATAAAGACAGGGACCAAAGGATTGGCCTAAGTGGCAACTAAAAGGTATGTGTGTGTGTGTGTGTGTGTGTGTGTGTGTGTGTGTGTGTGTGTGTGTGTGTGTGTATGCTAGTACCTCCGTCAGGCAGGTTGGCCCAGTAGATGACTCTGTAGCCCTGCAGGTTCCCGTTCAGAGCCTCCCTGGGCAGAGGTATCCAGGAGAGTGAAATGACCTCTGGAGACTTGGCCACTGCCAGAACATTTTCAGGAGGCCGAGACGGCACTATCAGAGACAAGGGAGACAAAAAAAAGTATTGAAGTGGAAGCATAATGGAGTCTTTTTAAGGTACTAAGGTACCCTCATCTAGGATATTAAACAAGTATCCAAAAATGAATCACACAAATACCTCCTGCCACCAAATATTAAGTCAAAACCTCCATTTATAAATCATTTTATTTTACAACTATGATTATTTTAAAATGAGGGAAGTTTATGATATATATTTGCATCCTGCAGTGATTCTGATATGTTAAATGTATTATTATATTGACTAAATCATATTCTAACATTAAATACTGAATGTATTCTTTCATTTTGGAAAAGAGATGTGTTTTGAGAGACAAAATAAAAGGTTTTAAATAAGAACAAACACTTTATTTTTCTTCTTAAGTTTGTATATCCTTCTATGTTAGAGCCCCAGACAGAAGAGAAGCTTACTGTTTGATGTAATGCAGTTCAAAATATGCCCAGTAGATGGAAACCTTTTCACAAGAATAGTTTTAAGGTTTTGAGCCCCTGCTCATTTAAAAAGGCTTGATGTGAGAGGAATCTGAGAATATGCTGATCCACTTCAAAATATCTAAAACTGCTTCTAGTCTTCAGTTACAAATACAGAATAACTAAAATACATTATTATGCTACAAACTACTCTAACTGCTAAAGCACAACATTTTCAGTATGGCTGCATGGAAATGCACCAGGTAAGAGGAGCCCACATCCCCTGCTTACCATCCTCCAGTGTCTTAGTGACCACTTGCTGTGAAGACGGCCCGGTGCCTGCTCTGTTTGCAGCCTGCACCACCACACTGTACTGGGTGAATTTCTTCAGGTTGTCCAGCACGATGCTCTCTGTGGTATCGCCCGTGCTGTCCACGCTAATAATGGTAAACTGGTGGCTCCCACCGGGGCTGTACTCCCTGTAGCCCACCTGGTAGCCACGGATCACACCGTTCTGCAGGTGTTTCTGTGGAGGCTATGAGGAGAATCAGGAAGCTCATAAGTCCAGACTTACTCAGATTCTTACTATTGGGTAATTCTGAAATACCTTATGGCTAATTGTGTTTTATATTTGAAATAATTACATTAATACTTTGTCTTCTGTCAGTCCATACATACCACAGATTTTAATCAATGCAGCTGAATACACTTAATTACTGTGTTAATTTCATTGTTAAATTCAAGATATAATTTTTACTTTATTGCAGTTTGTTTAAATTCCTGAAAAACACACAAAAAATAAATAAATTAATAGAATGGCAATTTTTGCTACATATCCAGGATGCAAATCAGTATTTGGCCTGTATTTGGCAAAATTCGGCTGTAAATGAAAAGACTGTCTAGTGTTTATTCTCGATGACTAATGAGATGCATGAGAATAGTCTCTGTGTATGAATGGCTCAGCTCATAAAGCGGCACTTAAAAACTTTCAAACAGCACCTTCCAGGAAACTTTGATGCTCTGTGGGGAGGTGGGCTCTAGAGTGACATCTTGTGGAGGGCCATCAGGAGCTGCAAATGAAGCACATCATTTAACGTTATTAAACACCGCCGGGTATAATGCGGGGAAAGATGATTCACTGTGAAATTTCATTTGTTTTCAATCTCGTTCAGCTACACTAGATGGTGCTGTTGAGCTAAGATTGCGTGTTTCTCCATGCGCTTGCTGATTCATGACCCCAGCAGGTTTCACCTTAACTTAATAATAATTAAAAAAAGAAAAAAAAACTTGTAACATCACCAACTTTAACCTTAAATAATGTGAGGAAGGATATATGAATTTTAGCACTTTATTTTAGCAATGAATCTGATCAAATGTGCCATTTTAATGGGCTGGAATGCCTGAGGGAGGATCATTATAGGCAATAGAGGGTAAGTGAACACTGATAGAGATGACTAAAAGCAACGGTGGACTGAGCTGTTTCTCAAGATATAAAAAACGATGATGACCTGCATTTAAAGCAACTGCAAAATAATTATGACTCAACAGGTTTGCGAGGCCGGAGGAAACAGGCTCTACGTTAAACAGAATATCACTCCCCCAAACTGAAGCTCACTGACCTGCTTCATCAGTAGTGATGGTGAGCTCATTGCTGGGGTTGCTGTTGCCGATAACGTTCTTGGCAACCATGCGGATGTTGTAAGTGGAGGAAGGGTGGAGGTCGATAATAGTGGCCTGGTTGAGCTGTGGCGAGACATCTTTGGTTACCTGGGCTGATAGCCATGACGCTAGAAGAAACAAAACACAAGAGGGTGAACACACACTGTCAAACAATCGATAAAGGTTTTGCTGTTTTATTAATTCTGGATTGTTGTTGTTTTTTTTATTTAGACTCGTGATAGTTACATCGCTCCCCTCTCCTCGCGTCTACCTGATTTGTTCTTGCACTCAATATCGTATCCTGTGATCGGGCTATTTCCATCGAAGCCCATAGTCCAGCGGAGCGCTATGGTTCGATCTTTGACATCCCTAATCTCCACCTCGGGAGGGTCAGGAGGTTCTGTGGAACAATAAGTTTGAGAGAGAAAGAGATACAAAATATCTCAAACACCAATAAATCACTCAAAACTTTTTCCTGAAACCAATTCACTGACACAAAAAAAAAAGCTGAGGTGAGTTGAAGCTCACCTTGCACTGTCAGCTGTATGATGCCTCGGTCCTCGCCGAAGGAGTTGATGGCATGACAGGAGAAAAACCCAGAGTCCTCGCGAAGAGTAGGCATAATCTACAGAGAAACACACCAAACTCGAGGCTTTCAAGTGTGCAGAGCTTTGCTATCAGGTAGGAATCTAAAACACTGTTTCATCCTGAGTGAGTTTAAAAGACAGCAGGGCACTGAACTCATCTCCAGCACTTTCATCTTTTAATTTGCGATAAACTAGAGAGAGGCTGGACCTCCACTCGATTATCTCTTGGCGTACATTGCTTCAATTTACTGCATCACATTTGCACTTGTTCATAATGTGTATTAACCATTAATTGGAAAATACCTCCTTAATAATTAATAATTCATACTCAAAGATTAATACAATGAGAATGTCTTTTAGCCTGAGTTTTCCTCTGCCCTGCCTCCCCTACTCCTCCCTTTCTGCTTTCCATCTGTCTGTACAGATAAAATGACTGAAGGTTGGCGTGCTCCCCGAAGATTTGAAATGCGTTTCGATTTACAGTGAAACCGAGCACTTACCACGAGCGTTGAGATGACTTCGTCGGCCACCTCTTTGACAGTGACCACATATCTGCTGGTCTCTGGGTTGATAATGCGCTCTTCTTTCTCCCAGCGCACCATGATGGGTTTCTCTCCGTGAGCTATGCAGCTCATCCTCTTCTCCTCACCCTGCGTGGCAAGAGTGGTGTTCGGGTAGGAGGTGATCATGGCTGGTACTGCACGGAGAGTTGGTTGGTAATGAGTAAAAGTGAAAAGAAAACAATATGGTTTACTGTATTTATTTGTTCTTGAACTCCACTACAGTAGCTTTGCATGATTCTCTGAAACAAGCTGTTTTAGCGCCTCTCCTTTTAAGGCCAACCTCCCTTTGAGCAAACTTTCAGAACAAGAGGTAAACTTCAAGTAGACAGGATTACCCTGCTCACAGCCACACCCACATAATTGAGATGACCATATTAGGGTAACCCCTCTCTTTGTCATCATATCGAGCGAAAGAGTAGAAAAAACTCCACTACATACACAAAGCTGACACACACAAATGTATCTACCTATATACAGAAAAAGGCGGGAAATTTGTTTTGGGGTGTGAAGGGTGACTATTTCTTTGTTGCAAATAAATCCTATATTGTTGGAAAGCCTCTTTATTTCCCTTTAAATATCGCCTATGTAAGGAAAATGCATTTGTGGGTTGAGCAGCAGAGTTGAGTAGGAGGGTTGGGCCCATGAAAAATTTGCCAAATATTCTCTGTCAATGCCAAACAGCTTATTTTGCTATTGACTCTTGTTTGGGGTCATTTATGTATTTAGATACGCAGCCACAGCAACCTGGAACATCTTCTCAATTCCCAAATATCAAGATAGTCTCTGATAAACCCGGCTCTGTGGGGGTTGAGCACTGTCATCTCAGAGGATAGAGTTTGGTCTCAGACGGTGGAGATTTGGGATTGCCTGGAGTCTAACCCCAACAACTGTGAACACTTCTGAGTTCCATCTCACAGCAGTGGTTCCTCAGATTTCAATCATCCAATCCAATGAACAAGACCAAACCAGAGTCAATAGTTCTTCATAGGCGCAACCCAACTGCTCAACTCTGCTGCTCAACCCACAAATATGGCACCATTTGAGGGGAAATAAAGTATAAGATTTATTCCCAAATACAAATTTCCTGACTGTTAGTGCTAGGTTTCTCTATATGTGGATGTGACTTAATGCTTAATGTGTATGTGCCACTTTGGAATCACTACCTTCACATTTTAGCATAGAGTTTTACATCAAATTAAAATATATCAATATGTATTTCCCAGAACATGGCACACTCTACTGTGTTTCTTGTCTAATGCTGAGAAAACTCTATTTCTGCTTTTTTGTGACAATTATGACAACCACTTAAACACTCCAGGGACCGCCACGAACTCCTGTTTGAGTCTGCCTGTCTCTCCCAGTACTTAGAAGACTGAAAAGGAGCCTTTCAGGTAAGCCAGCGCCTGCTTTGATAAAGACAGTGAAGGGTAACGTGCGCCTTTCTGAAGATGAGGTAGAGGAATGGAGGAAGGAGAAAAAAGCAGTGACTCCTGACTGAACTCCCTTCGGTCTGAGAGTGGAGTCGGTCTGGCTCTACACTGTAACCGCACACCAGGCTCATTAGCAGCACATCTAGCCCATGTGCGAGTGTGTCGTTCAGCAGAATGAGTATCTGTTGTGAACGTCTCTCACCCACAATCTCTACTCACACTATTCTCGTACTCACACTCTCTTTTATTCCATCTTTTTCTCCCTTCTTACACGAAGCTGTCTCCTGATCGTAACACTCGCAGAGACTTTCAGGTGCTATTCACACCATAATGATCTCTAAGGTGTGAAGCTCCTGAATTGGATTACACCATATTAGCTCCTGCAGTCTGAGCAGACTGAATGAATATGTTAATCTCCATCGAAGAGAGCATTATCTCAATTATTATTATACACTTTGCAATTCAAGTAAAACAATTCAGAGGAGCCGACTGCTGTCAGTAGTGTTAGACAGCACATCGAAATCAGCAGCAGAATATGGTTATGGGAATCACTCCTATTAGAAAAGCTGTAATTACAGACGATACTGAATCTTAAAATGTATCTAAGCAGACAAGTATGAGCCACAGATTTCAACAAATGACAATAAATAATACATCAAATGTTTGCCACATGTAAATAATGTTTTATGAAGGTTTTTTTAAGTTTCATATTTAAATTGTATTCACAAGAGCATTTGAATAAATTGTAAAAGCATATTAAGGATATTCATTTAAATCTTGATTTCCACTTGGGATTATGCGTGTCCTTACCTGCTAATTGTCACCCTAGCTTTCTCTAGTCTACAGTGCTGTGCAAAAGTCTTGAGTCATCCCCCATTTCCTTATATTTTACTAGGGACATAAAAATGGGACATGGGTTCAGCAACTGAAATGTGCAACCATACATAAGAAAGAGTTTGTACGATTCTAACCAGATTCCAACTCAATATTTGTTATGTCCACCTTTATTCTTCAACACAACCTGAACTCTCTTAACTAACCTTTCTTGTCATTTCTTCAAGTAGTCTGCAGGAATAGTTCTCCAGGCTTCTTGAAGGACATTCAAAGTTCTTCTTCGGATGTTGTCTGCCTTTTCCCCCCATCCTCACTCAATATGGTCCCACACTGCTTCAATAATGTTGAGGTCCGGGCTCTGGGGAGGCCAATCCATGACTGACAGTGTCATGGATTGGCCTCCACACACGTGTGTGTAGAAACAACAGCCTTGCCTTTTTTTATGCTTGAATGATTTATAGGTCAGTCTTAAGTGGCTAAGAAAGCAAACAAAACAAAAACATTCCTCTGAAACTGGTCAGGTACAAGGACTGGACAGAGTGGGAAAAACAGCAAATGTCCAAAGTAAAGCTTTGAAAGAACTTCAGACAGCCTTGAGAGCTATTGCTCAAGACAAGAAAGTCTGGCTCCCTGAAAGCAAAATATAAAGAAATGAGGGCCGATTTAAGACTTTTGCACGATATCGTATCTGCTTTTTAATAATGGGCAGGTTTGGGGTTGTAATAGGCTGAAAGAGGTTACAAAATGATGCAAAACTGAGAGATGCTTTAGACTCATTGTCATTTTAAGATTAATTAGTGGAGCAGCTTTCGTCAGTTAACCAGCTACAAAGGATTCTGTCAAAAAGACAAATCTCCAAGTCTTGTTTTTATTAGGAAAACACATTTGTACTATATATGCGCTATGCATTTTGAGGTGTTTGCACGCAGTGGTGAGGACTGTGTGACTGAATAGGACAGTAACGGCAGCTACATGTGGCAGATGCTTTTGTAGCAGCGCTCCGAGGCCTTCGCTTCCAAGAAGGGAAGCGATACGTGTGTTTGACTCAGTGCGCGAGTGTCTGTACACTCCTGAACAACGTGCACGTGTGCGCGTATGTATGAATATGTGTGCGCACGAGAGCGGATGTGTCTGGGGGAGCTAAGTGGGCGAGCGCAGAGAGCAGAAAAGACTTGTGCTCATGACACATCTCAGCCACAGTACACGATGGAGGAGAGAGCGAGCATGTACCCCTGCAGCGCTAACTATGATCCCTCGCTCTCTCCCTCGCTCTCTCGCTCCATCTCCCTCCTCAGGCTCCCACCAGGACAGTGATGATTTAATGATGAGAGAGACCACTTTGATTATTCATACACAGCAGACAAGTCCGCTGGCCGTGCTGTTGTCTCACACAGGCGTACACGAACCTCAGATATGCACAGGCGCACACACATACTCACACTCAGAAATGCACAAATACAGCAACGTTGGCCTTGCACACGTGCACAGTGCATCTACACGCAATAGGCTTGCATGTACACAAACAAATCCAAAGTAAAACATAGAGAGCACTGTAGAAACAGGCCTGTTACCCACCCTCATCCACAAACACACACGCACACACAAACACACAGCATTCCTGTGGTTGAACCAGCATTTGTAGCTAACTTTGTAATCATTTATTTTGGCTGCACACAGTACGCTTTGATTATACTTGGAGTGCCAGGAAGGTTAGACAATCACAAGCCATTTAAAGTACTTGAAAACATAATTAATCATTTATTATCCCACACTTGTGTGAATGGCTATTTGCATGATGGCGTTTGAATTACTCTGATGTGTTGAAACGTCACGCAGGCTGAAAAATGCTGCAGATTATTTTTTGCTCTGTTGTTATTCATCATTTCGGTGGCATGCGTGAAGGTGTCGCTACACTGGATACCACACGTATCAGGGCCTCACCAGAGTTCAGGCTTACACACACGCCATTAGCTCTGTGAGGATGTTTGATGAGTTAAATGATAACAACAGCACACTAATGTGTCAAAATAACAATGTTATAATAGTATTGGATGAATAAAAACCTTGACCTGATGATGTTTAAGGGTGTTATCAAGTTTATAATACAATTTTTCCTTTTAAAATTAGAGGAGCAGAATACTAACACTGCCATCCTGCTCAGGATCTCTGCTTCTAGTGTGGCTAAAACAACCTGTAAATTCCCTCTAGAGGGAAAATTAAATTGTGTGCCTTATCTTTTAATTAGCTGAAACATGTCTTTGAAACATCTGTATATCTGTGATCATTTGCCATCTGCCAAAAACATCAGACTTATATCTCTCAGTCTTTTGTTTTTGATGCTCTACATTCAAATCAAGAGACTCGACAAGCACGTCCGCACACAAGCACGGATCCCGCGTACAGTAACCTCCCCCCACACACAAACAAACAAACACTTACACACAGACTCTTTCAACATGTTTCTCTGTCTTTTTTCCCTCCCTCACAGCACATTTTCATCTTTGAAGCAGCCAGCAAAAATCAAAAGGAGGTTGATACTCGTGCGTGTTTGTGTGTGCCTGCGCGGATGTGCACGCTCGGGTCTGTGCGCTATTGTGCGTGTCAGACTTGGGACTGCCGACGTTTAAACCTCATCCCTTATTCACTTGGAGCCCCTCCCTCTCCCTCGCTCCCAGCGCCATCATTCCCGTACCCACTGCCCCCGCGCAGGAAACTGCTGATTTATTTTGCATAGCAACTATGAATTTTAAGTGAGTCCTATAAACAGAGTCTCCTCAGCCCCATCTCTAAATGTTATTGCTCCTTAACAGGGGCTATTTTCTCCATCTAAATCGGAGGCCTCGGCGAGTTAACATCAGCAGGGATCATGTTTGCTCATGAAAAGAAGTCTAGAAAGGGTGCACAATGACTGTGAAATCACGTGTGCACGACTGTATTCATCATTTACGGTTGTACCTACGAGCGCATGCTTGACTGCTGAAGTGTTCCTGTGCCCCTGACTGCACATATGAATACCTCTCTGTGCACATTGAGGTATTCAAGCTGTTTTTGACCTTGTATACAAACACGTGTGAATGAAACATGCGAAGTACAATGCAGTACCTAAAATGTTCTACATCTTCTCGGCTGTGCTTCAGTGGCCCGAGCAGAGGTAAGGCCTTCTCCTCATCTGATCTCTATGCATCTACCGTGCAGCACTTGCACGGCCCCGGGCTAAACCTATTCTTTTTGATGGCCTGTAATTGCTCAGTTGATGTATATTTTTTAATATCCAGCAATATTACAGGGGGCCTGGTAATAAAACACGGACGGGTAGAGGAGAAAGCGTGAGTGCGAAGAGGGGGAGACAGGAGAGGAGGAGAAAGCTGAGGTGGTCGAGAAGGGAGTGAAAGAGAGGGAACAAAGACAACAGAAAGAAACAGGAGGACTTAACAGAGGAATGCAAAGATTTATACCCTTTCAAAGCTTTTTGCCACATGGTCAAATTCCCTTAGATTAGGTGAACACTATTTACTTAATAAACATTAACCATGTGTCCGAAACTAAAATGTCATTTTGGTTCTGTTTATCCTCATATTTTTTGTAATGTGTGCTTTGTCCTGGTCATTTTCAGTTTTGTATTCTAAGTTATTCCTCCTGTTTTTTTAATTCTCAGTTTCAGTTCTGCCTCCTTTTGTAATTTGTAATTATAGTCAGTGGTGCACATAAGTGCAGCAGGTGCGCATTCGCTGTCAAAATAAAAAACACGCACCAGATAAGAAGCTGCAACGCGCGTTTGTGTACATAAGATTTTCTGGAGGAGGACAGACATTTGTTTAGAACGTTTAAAGATGTCGAAGAAGCAAACTCAACTTAAACAACTTTAAGCAATTACATTGGTGTTCCTCCACCTCCAAAGAAATGTCAGAAGGAGTCCGAACTGCAAAAGAAGCGCGTATTCTCGGAAAAGTGGTTGCAGGAGGTGAGCTGGCTTCAAACAAATAATGAATGCACAAAGATGTGGTGAAAATCCCACTCTAGAGGACAAAAACAGTGCCTTTTATATGTACGCAAACGGCGTTACAACTTCTTATCTGGTGTGCGTCTTTTATTTTGACAGCAAATGCGGGACTGCGGACCACTTATGTGCACCCCTGACTATAGTTATTATTTATGCTAGTGAGTCCCAAAGTGTGTGCTGGGGTCCCCTGCTGGGCTGCAACGGAACTACAGGTGGGCCGCAGTAATAGAAGAAATTCAGTTTAAAATTAATCATCATGTAGGGTAACATATCATACTATCAATATAAATGAATGAAATAAATGATATAAATTTAGTTTGTGATGATATTCATTACGGTGACCTTAATTTACTGGTCATGTCCCAGTGGCAGGTGCGTCACACATTGGCCTTAAAACTTTGCACATGATTAGATGGCATTAGCAATTCATAGCCCGCAGCCTGTGTTCTTAGGAGATACCTTGCTTTCTCTTGTATTTTGGGTATTAGGGTGAATATTAAAAGGTAAGCTCAATGGGATTTTCTGTTTTTTTAATTTAGTTAATGTTTTTTTTTTAAATTTAACTTAGTTTGTTTAGTTTGTTTAATCAAAAAGTTGGTAGTATCCATGATATTATAGGTGAAAAATTTATGTTAATGCTATATGCTATTTAGAGAGCCAGTCATGCTAACCTTTAGTAGCTGGAAATCACACAAACAACTGCTTAATATTTAATCCTGTGCGTTCATTTTTATTTTTACTAATTTGTTTTTTAAAAAGGATTACTAAAAAAAATAAACACTACTTTTTAAACCTTTTCAGTGTCACTGCAGACCTGTGTATATACAGCACCAAAAGAACAAACAAGTTTAAGGAGCAGGTTAAAAATAACCAGTAAATTTAAAATGTTTCTTTTTTGCTTGTACTTACACTCATAGACTTAACACAAAATTCAATTACACAGACCAACTGATAACACTTGGAGCATCTCTGCACAATACGGACATAATTAGACTTATAAATGTATAAATTTAAATAACCAATTACAAAGAACAGCAAAAATATGTAAAATTGATCTTTTGCTATATAACTCGTATATTTATTAGATTAACACTATTTGGTGTCAGTCTCTCACTGCTGAATGTGTAAGACGAAACAATGGGCTGAGAGTGCAAATAAAGCAGAGAAACATGCAGACTGCACTTCCCTTGAGCCCACGTCAGCTACTAATTGAGGTATTGATGGATTTAAATGAAGCAGAAATGCACTCAAGAGTTCTAACCTCTCATAAAAGGCACACATACACCTCCACACACACACACAACTGTATCCTCTCCATACAAGCACAATGCAAACTCTAAAATATTCCTGCAGCGTGTACAAAAACATATACAATGTATGCCAAGAAAAAAAATTATACACCACTCAGGCGACTTTAGTTCAGCTTTACAGAAAGCATCTCGAGTACAAGTACAAGCTGGGGTTTAAAATGTGAAATCTGATCTCTTGATGAGTGTTCGGCATGGGGCTGAGCCAATGGTAGCAGGGGAAGCTAAGTATGATCAGAGGCCCAAAAGAACATATCACATTTTCCTCTAATGTGAAGTATTCTAACTGTGAAGATGACACGTCAGTGCTAACTGAATCACAAATGACTAAGAAGGTTTGGAATAACTCTATAAAAGAAAAAGAAAGAAGTGTGTTCATATTTGATCTACTTTGATGATCCCATACAGACGTGGCATCAATATAGTAACTGTGGTACAGAAATGTCTAGCCAAGTCAAGTCATCTCATCATATAGCACATTTAAAAGACATCAAGTGTCGGCCAAAGTGCTGAACTGAGGGATAATATAATAAAAAGAATTAAAATAGATAAGATGAAAACATTATAGAAAACATTGTAAGACATCTATATATGTTTGTAAAAAATATGTGTACATGCAAATATGCACATACATATACAAAAATGTACACATTCACACACAAGCACACATACTTGAACATTACATACATGTATACGCATGCAAACATCATCCAATGAGGTAAAATACCAGAATAGCTAAAACAGAATAAAAGAGGTGTCAGAGAGATCGGAAAGCCTTGGAAAATAGGTAGGTCTTCAGATTCGATTTGAAGACTTCCGAGGACTGTTCCAGAGCCTCGGGGCGGCAATGGAGAAAGCCCCGTCACCTCTAAGATCATTTAGAAAAAAATGTCTGGAGTGAAAAGTGTATCACTCACTTATATACAGAATAGGGATGCAACGATACCAATTTTTTCAAACCGATACGATACCGATACTTGGATCTGAGTACTTCCCGATACAGAGTACAAAAACCGATACTTCATAAAACACACACACATACACACACACACACAAATGCAATGAATTGGAAGACAGGTTTTATTTTATTCTCTGCCGATAATAAATAATATCTTATTAAAAAAAATGACCACAAAAAAATTTCAAGTGAAAAATAAGCACTTCTGTTAAATTATTGCAGAGTCTCCACATTGTAATTTAACAAAATATCACTGAACTATTGGCACTGTCTCGAGCTTTCGGAATAATAAATAAACACTTCTGTTTGGAATAAAATAAATACAAATTAGGTTTGAGAATAAAATAAACTTTTAAATTGTTGCCGAGTGTCCATATTGTAAACAAACAAACAAAATAACGAAAGTATTTGGCATTGACGAACGAACTCCTCATCTGCCCGTGGATCATCAGTCCACTGTGCCGTTAAACCAAGGACTGACATTGCGCACACACTGCTTGTCTTTACCTCTTTAGAAAGTTGGCACCATTATCTCCCTGATGTGTGGGCGGCTGGGAATTTCATATTGCAGCTCGAGTATGCTGAGAAGAATCCTATGTTTTCCACGACTGGCATTGGCTGGTCATCCAGAGCGATAAAATGAGTCAGAGCCTCTGTTATTTTAACTGCCCGTGGATTTTCTCTTGACATTTTTCATCGCTTTTCCAAAACCTGAGTTAAAGTTGGCTGTTCCGGTCCACACTGCTGACATTTTGTTTAGCCTAGCTACAGCAGCCTCCAGTTTCTCTTTTTTTTTTTTTTTATCTGGAGCTGCCAGTCTGACTCGTCTAACCCTGTGCCTGTTTAGCGCTGGATGTCCCCCTAGTGGCCAATCTAAAAAACTACAACAAAAATGACAAGCCACCCTCTGATTAATGAAATAAGTTAGTATTGGTTCATGGTATCGGTTAACTTTTACGAGTATGAGTACACACACATTTTACAGTATCGGCCCCGATACCCGATACCAGTATCGGTATCAGTGCATCCCTAATACAGAATATACCATCCTGTATATAACATGAACTGATTCTGGATTAAACAAAATATGACCGTGATCTTAAACATTTTATACTTAATTTTTCTTTTTTCAAATCTCGACTATGATAGAAAATGTTGGACTATGACGATTGGTAGCACTGATCTTTCTTTATGTTTGTCTGCACATTTCCTGAAGAGAAGTGTAAGCTCGGAAGATCTGCTGAACACCTACAGAACAAATAAAAAGTTCTCAATGTTCTCAAATATTACTAAAGTTCATGAACGTGAGAATAATTGGCATGTAATACAAAGGAGGGGGGGGTCCATTAACCAGCAATCGTTATTGACTGAAATAAAGTTGCTTGCTCTGTACAAAATCATGCGGAGCCCGCAGGCAGCTATAGAGAATATAAAAATTATATTTCAAGGCCATTTTACTACATTGAGTGTAAGAAATACTATTACATGCCTGCAGCCTCCATTGTAGGCTGCCTTAACCATAAATCTCCAATTCAGTTTTATCGAATCGCCTTCTTTCTCTCCATACTACAACTGTCTCTTTGTAATTTTATAGCAAAGTTTTAAAAAATTACTTTACAAGCACCTAAGATTTTTTTTTTTTTTTTTTGGGGGGGGGGGGCTGACAATATGCAGGCAGGATTTTCCCATGTTTTACACTGTACAATCCAAGCAGCGGCATTTTATGTTAGCATAGATATCGTATTACATTATATGAATTATACAAGTGCAGGTTAATTAACTCAGTCACTTTACCTGCAAGTTGCACAAAACAGCAAAGCAGTAAAAACTGGATGTTTAGCCATTTCTCATGTAAAACCCCACAAGCTTTAGTGGCTGAGCCGGTGTATATGCTTTTTTGTTTTTTGTAGCACAGATGTTTCTGAATGACCTGAGAAATATTAAAGGGATATTTTAGGAATAGAGTACAGCCAGCATTGCTACTTCAGCACTACGGACAGCGGCATGGACTGCAGACACAGCAAGGCAGGCCATTGATTGCAGTGGCTGATTGTATCTTAGCCTAATAGCAGAAAGAACTGTGATAGATGCAGGTGACTTTATAGTTCGGTAATGCAGATTATCGACAGCACGGCCTCAAGAGGACCGGAGTGTTTGTGTTTGCTGGAGAGCGTGACAGAGTCTGGTATTGACAAGGTATTCTAGTAATCTCAGCCAAAGTTATTTATAAACGAGTCATCTTTCTCGCTTTTACAGCTGCTCAAATGTTTGATATTTTCTAATAAGTTGTATATGTTGTCGCATGAGGAGTGAGGAAGACTCATTTTGGTTACTTTGGGTGGAAAAAAGTATCTTTAGAGCACAAATCCCTGAACATCTTTCCAACTAAAGATGTGCAGGTGCAGTGCACTTGGTGCTTTAGGGAGAAAAATGATTTTATCAGCACCACAGACCGGCCTATCGTGTGTGTATGTGGCTTCAAAAATTCACCCAACTATGTTGGGAATATATAACTTACGCTTTAAAGGAATAGAACATGTTTCTGTTCATTTAAAGCAGAAGAACATGTTTTCATATAAATAATAAAAGCTGTAAATCATGTTACGGTTACAGTTCATGTTAATGAAACTACTAGTTGTGAGAAGCAAGCGTACATTATTCAGTAGTGAAGTTATTAGAATTCCCTTTGATAGAGCCCAGTGCAACATGAAACTGAAGCCTGCAGCAACAGCAGAGTGCATTCAATAGGTCAAGCGTCTCTCACGCACACACATATACACAACTCTCTCACACTGCTGTGGCAGCTAGTGCAGCTGAATATTAGGATCAATGAAAGTGAAACTATGCAAGCAGTTTCTGTTCACTCCTCACACGACTCCATTTCCTACTAGAACACAAAATGCACACCAATAACACAGCATAAACAGTCCACGGCTGTTTCCTGTCGAGTAGAGGTATGGGTTATTGATTGTTCATGTCCTCCACAAATAACACACATACACTCACCGGACACTTTGTTACATACACCTCTTCAGCTGCTTGTTAACACAAATATTTAACCAGCCAGTCTCATGGGGTAAACTCAATGCATTTAGTCATGTAGACGTGGTCAAGACGACCTGCTGAAGCTCAAACTGAGCATCAGAATCTGATGCTCAGAAAACTCTTGTTTTCTGCTGCAACATTTGGACTGTAGGGTCAAACGTTGGAGTAACCAACATGAAAGCATGGGCCTATCCTGCTTTGCATGAGTGGTTTAGGCTGCTGATATAATAGTGTGGGGTATATTTCCTTGGCACACTTTGGTCCCATTACCACCAACTGAGCATTGTTGAAACAGAGCAGCCTACCCAAGTATTGCTGCTGAGCATGTCTGTCTCTTTATGACCACAGTGTACCCATCTTCTGATGCCTTCTTCTGGTATTATAACGAGCCATGTCACAAAGCTCAAATCATCTCGAACTGGTTTCTTGTGCATGACAATGAGTTCACTGTGTTCAGATGACGAGCATAATGATGTGCAGGGTATCGTCACTCATTTCTAGAATTGATTCGATTCGGATTCACAACGTCCGATCCACTATTCGATCCACTATTCGATTCAATTTGAATCGGGAAATTTTGCCTCAGACAGTCAGAAATATTATAATTCAGATCATGCATCAGTACATTTCTATATTTTTATATCTATAAAAAGAAATCTGACACTTGCGAGACATAATCAAAGGTATGAGCGTCACAGCAGATGCCTTTGTGTCAAAGTAGCTGAGGATAAAACACAGAAAAACATGAAGGTTTTCCTGGCCTGGGATTTTATAAAAATATTCTGCAGTACATCAAAAACGAAACAAAACCATTAATGAACATATGAACAGTACCTGATGCTGCTGACGTGAAGCAGAGCAAAGTTACAGAGGTTTTATTAGAGACACAGCTAAGCGTTTTGCAGTTTTGCATAATTTTAAAAAGTTTACATTTGTTCGGTATTGAACGGCAGAAATGAGGCTTTCTTTTCGGAAGTAAGTAAAAGGGGGAAAAAAACAGCATCCGACAGCGCTGTAAGAACGGTAGACTTGTGCGTAACAAGCAAGCGAATAACGCAGAAAACAGATTTTTAGACGGGAAACTGTTCTTGAAGTACACAGAGAGAGAGAGAGCTGTGCATGAAGTGTGATTTTATCAAGGTGGCAACAAAACAATAAGAGGGAATTCATGACCATGTTTATGTGAAGCGTAGTTTGGATCTTCTTTTGCTGCTGGTTCAGTCAATAATGTTTGGAGAGAGATAAAACCTGCAGCTTCAGAATCAGGGCAAAAATGGTGCAAACACAAAGCGCGGACCCGCCGAATCTCACTGATTCTGATGCGTCGGCGGGTCCGCGCTTTGTGTTTACGTCTGTGCAGAATCAGTGTACCTGCTCTCATTTACTGTTCTAGCTGTTTGGTGGTTGTTGAAATTTTGTGAGGTTTAACCTGAGATTCTGGCATTTCGGGCAAAATAGATTTATATTAAAAAATCGATTCAGGATTTTAATGAATTGATATCACGTTATCCAAGCGAGAATCGATTTTAATCGATGAATCGATAATCAAAACCCACCCCTAATAAGGAAGCCCAAAGGGTGGACTGCACAGTGACTGATACTAAAGCAATGTGGCAGTGTGTGGAAAATGCACTTTACATGTTCTAGCATGTAAATAAGCTGCATGTGTGCACACCAGCATGTTTGATTCGGCCAATAAACTCTATCGCTCCCTTCTGCACACCTCACATACACCTAGGAGCTCTGACTTAGAGTGGGGATTGATGAGAATGATCATTGAGGAGTCACCCAGAAAAGCACACCAATATCTTCTCTGCTGCTGCACATTATCTCAGTGAACTCCTGCGAGAAGACCTCACAAAGGGATTAAAAGTTGACTAAAACGAAAAAGGTCAGAGATGAGAGAAAAAGAGAAGAGATGCATTCAACAACAGCACAGATTAAATTATTGAGCTATATTATCTTATTCTAACGTCTTTAGCATTCTCTGTGACCCTGAGGAGCACATATGGGTGGATTTCACCAGATACACTGAAAGCATAATATAAAGAAAATGCAGGCCCGATTTATTTCCTGTATTTTTTTAGTTAATGGTTAAAGCATACTGTGTGCCGTAAGAACTTGTTCACTTATCATTTTCTTCAGTTGAAATACATGAAAATCAATGTTTGGAGTTTGATATGCTACTGAGAGTTGAGCCTGCAGTAGCTGCAGCCTCAGTGTTTGCTCTCTGCGTGGTAGAAAATAGAAGAAAAAAGGTTGGCACAGCCATAGGTCAACTTGCTGCATAGCAACTGGGTGCCACAGTCAGCAAACTGACCTATGAAAACACAGAGTTTGTTCCTCTCTGAGCTTGCTGTTTCAGTGCTGACAGCTTCTCAGCCTTGTACACTGCGAGCCTTAATTACAGTGACACATGAATATCCACGATGTGCCCGCTGATATTAATGATAGAACATACAGATTCACCCAGAAGGCGGGTTCTGCACAAATTATTTTTCACAGAGAGGTCAGAGGTCAGAGTATGATAGAGAACATTTTGAACACCTGACCTTTATCCTGTCAGACTAACTTAAATATTAAATTGAGCTGGAGTCACAGTCTTGTTTATGTACACCCAAGAAGAAAACAGAGGATGAGACGGAGAAAGAAAGAGTGCTGCCCGTCAGCAGGGAACCTCATGCTCGAGTTTGATAACAGTAGCAGAGGGAAAATAATCCCCACTTGCATCTAAGTACCACTCCTAGCACATTAGGGGAGCTACATGCTAATGCTCGTGGAAGCAGGACACCAGCAGTCATGGACATTAAACTGAGACACGTTCACGTGGAGGTGTGAGGTATAACTGATGTATATAGAAAAATGTTCTCTTCATGATCTGTTCGTTCATAATCTGCACAGCTTAACTCCTGAAAATAATGGGAGCCAATTCAGCCTACTGCTCCTTCAGCCCAGACAGCGAAACAGAAATTGATTACAGCTGCATCAGATGTGGATTCTTACTTTTGACTGTGAGGTACATGGACTTGCTGACATCTGCTCCCACGTCGTTGCTGACTTTACACAGATAGAAGCCGCTGTCATCCTCCAGCACGTGTTTGATAAGCAGCGAACCGTTGCTCAGCAGCTGGATACGAGAGCCGGTGTTCAGAGGGATGGGCTGAAACTGGGGGACGCCGGCGCCTAGTGCGAGCAGGTAGAGACGAGCCAAAAAAAAATCAGGAGCTGTTTTAAATCAGAAAAGAGGCATTCAGATTTATTTATACGGCTCATTCAGTGCACCACGACACAGAGAAAAATACACATATACGAAGATAAATAGCATTACAGTACTTAACAGTAAGAGGACCTAGAATGTGTGTGTCCATGTGCATTCACTTGACCATGCATCTGTGTTTACAGATTTGATGACAAAGCCTGTCAGATTCAGCAAGGATTGTAAACATGTTTCTTAACACCAGGCCTAAATCCTTAAATCGCCAAACAGCTGCTGAGCAGAGCGAAACAGGCCGAGCTGCTGGTGTGATGCAATCAGAACAGACATAATGCTCATGTTTAACAAGAAGGCAGATTGGTGCAGAGGAACAACGGGGAGAAGGAGAGCAGGGAGGCCTTATATTGGAACTAGCCTTCGATGCAGAGTCAGGCAGATTTCTCCGCTGAAGTTAGAAGAGGATTTTCTCCTTTTTTCTTTTTGTTCTTGTGTTTCCAGCTCTGGATTTAGTCTTTGCTCTTGTGTTTGCTGAATTCACCAAAAGAATAACTCAGAAATGTCCTTAGAAACACATTTTTGGCCAGTCTGAAAGACAAGGACACACTAATCCTGAAGCAGTGGGTTCAATGCTTTGCGCCGTTCTTTATCTGTAAAAGTCAAATATGACTGACATTTGAAATTCTTAAAATTTTTCTAAATAAGTGGACAAAATCTGTCCGGTACCTGTCTGAAGTCTGGTAACAGATGGGTAGGAAACTGTCTCTGTCTTTTAAATAGAAAATTATATAATCAGTCTCTTTTTACTGTTATACAATACAGTATCTCTTCCTGAACTGGCAGCCCTTAAGTCTCTAAGAAATGTCACCAACACTGAATTATAAGGCTCATATCTTTAACTAGTCTTGCTCATGTAGCATTAAACGCATGCAAAGTGAGCCAGACGTTGCATAAGCTTGTGTTAAAGTTAGCGTGTACAGATTAGACCATTTAGGGAGCTGTGGGTATTTGCTGTTTAATTAAAATGCAGTCAAGTGGCCGTGGCTAGAGAAGGGTCAAGTGGTGACTTTGTTCCTGCTCCCCTGGCTCTTAGAGAGGCAGAGGGAGGTAGAGGTGTTCTTCCTTGAATTATGGATTCTGCATATCCAAATAGTGCTAGTCGTTATGTTAATAGCAGTTGACCTTTACTTACTGTTCCATATCTCTCGGAGACACTCATCTGGCTCTTAGCTATTACTGTTGCAGTAAAAGCATGCCAGGCAGCTATTCTCTGGACAAACTGCAGTCTGGCTAACAACAAATTAGGCATTAGCGAGCTAAACTGCCTGCCCTGGATAAGTTGATTTTCATTGTCCCTTTGCTCTGACAGCTATCCTGTAGAGAAACAGGAAGTGTGTGAAATGCTGAGGTAAAAAGGTCCCAGAAACCAAAAAATAGGACTGACTGGTAGTCTGGCTTAAGCAAACCTGACCAATAAGCTACCTTCAAACACTACAAGTGAGTAGACACATGCTGAGCTCAGGCCGATTCCTCCGTACATACTGATCAGGCCTGGTCAGACACTGCTAATCAGGCACAGACATGCACACGAGCACACATAAATCCCATCAAAGGGTGAAAAACAGATCTGATTCTTTCATTCCTTTGATCATGGCACCGAGCACGCAGACACACACATGCGCACGCTCTGCTCCTCGTTGGCTGTTGTGTTTCTCTTGGTGAAGCTTTCATCCCAGGTTATATGGATGATGGAGCAAACATCTGGGGCCCCTTTCTTCATCTGCCGTGCTCAAGTGGCTAAACTCACCTGCTGCCTTGCTGCCTGTCTGTCTGCTTCAGTCTGTTCTCGTCTTTTTCTCTCTGACGATTTTCTAACGATGCAGGTGGGAACCGTGAAAACTAACAGCCCTAAATTGAAGTGATGTGTGTGTTTGTATGTCCTGCACATTCATAGACATGTATGCCAGCCGCAGGTAAAGAGAGCAGCAAGCAGAGTGATTTCTCCCTGTTTTTTGCACCTCTTTTCACATGTTCAAGCATCTTCCCTTTACATTCACTTCATTTAATGTACCTTTGGAGTGTTCCCAAACGATGGTAGGTGGCGGATAACCTTCAGCGGAGCAGTTAAGAGTCACAGTTTTGCCATAGATCCCATCTTGATCCTCAGGCTGAACCACAAACTGAGGAGGCACTGTACACAGCAACAAACACAACAAACAGCAACACTTCATGGTGTTTTCCAGCTGATTTTACTGATAGATGGAAGGTGGATGCTGTCTTACCCCTAACAATCAGCTGGCTCTGGTGCTCCACAACAGCAGCTTCATTGCGGGCGATGCAGGTGTAGTTGCCATTGTGGTCGGGTGTTAGGTTGGAGATCCTCAGCGAGCTGGTAAAGTCTATGTTGTCCACAGTCACGCCCAAGCTGGCGGGGATCGGCCGCCCGTCCTTCTGCCACGTGATGTCCAGCGGTCGGTCACCCGACATGACCACGCAGGGGATGAAGACGCGTTGGCCGATGGTGAAACGCTGAAACTCGAAGGGCTGGATGTAGGGAGGGACTGCAGGTGGAGGGGTAAAAATCTAAATGATTACAAGTCTTCAAAAATCATCTGAACTCCCTGGATTCTGTTAAAGTTGCCGTGTCCCTTATTGAGACTAACCCTATAAGCATCACTCTCTCTCTCTGTTAAGAAAACAAGAGGTCACTGAAAGAACATAAAAGACTTGAATAGCAAAACATGCTGCAATAATTCGTTGTTCCAAAATGTTCCAGACCAGGCTGGAACATTTTGTCCTTAGAGTGCATAGAAAGAGAGAAAGAAAATAAATAATAATAACTTTCAAGGTGACTTGTTGTGATGCTTTAGAAAAAGAAACCTTAACAAACCTGAGCCTTTTTCCTTTATCTATAAATGATCATCTATCAAGCCACTAACCTACGCCTACGTGCATTAACATCTAGCTGCAACAACACTATCAAATTATAGCACAGAAATCATGATTACAGGAAATATTTATACTTGCATTTATATTACAATATAAAGAATTAACAACTTTAAACTAAACAGAGGCTACATCCCTTGCACCACCTCAGTCTTCAATGCATCTGTCTTGAATAACTGAAATTCAGAAACAAAGTCAATCTATCTGCACGATATAATCACAGTTACAATATGATCTATTCAAATTGACTGCGCTATATTCTCTGGGAAATCTCCAGTCATCACACAAGTCATCTGCGCGAGCGTCCATTCAGTTCAAATAACACTGAAATAAGCAGCACTTTAGCCGCTTATTTAATTCACAACAAAGTGGAGATAATGGACTCCAGGGATCCCCAAAGACACTTCGGCATTTTAAGCATGAGCAGAGTAAATTAACAAATGCACTCCCTCACTATAGCACCGCTGGGAAGGGTTGCTTTATATCATCACTCTCTCTTTCTCACTCTCTTTCTTCCTCCGTTTCCCTCGCTCCGTGGGAAAGTGTATTATAGTGAAAACAACATTACATACTGTGCAGAGGGAAGGAAATGAGACATAATGGGGAAGCCCGTTTTTTTAGTATAATCTATTACAGTTGTAAGATCTCAGTGGAGATCAGTCAGTCAGCCCTGTAATATCAGCTGCCATCTTCACTTCTTCTTCATAAGCCAGACTAATATACCCAGGAATATCAGGTAGATTAATTAATTTAGTCCGGAGAGATCTATTTATATTGTGGCGTCTGGATGGGAGGAGAAGAGCGAGCCGAAACCTTTTTTCACCACTGTATCACACAAAGTTGGAACTGTGACAGTTTCCCACAAAACCTATGGAGGAGTATGCCTATGCCTTTTGGCTAAATGTGACGTGTGAAGATCAATACCACACATGCAATACTATACAGGGTAATGGCACATTTTTTAGCTCAGATTGTTAATATTAAATAGATGTAATACTACATATTAATTGTTGAGCTGCAGAGGGAAGTGCCGGTAGGTAGAGTTTATTACTTTCAATGAAGTTAGGTCAGTTTTTCCAATATTTATGCCGGACTTGCTTGTTAATGTTTGTTAATTTGTGAATTGATGAATTGTAGTAAGAAAGTGCTTTGAGTGTCCAAACTGAGTGAAAAAGCGCTACATAGGTAGCGGTCCATTTTACCATGAAGTGGTAGAGAAATATCTATGTTTATAGGACGTTATCATCATCCTGGTACCCTTGACAAAAGGTTTTTTCCCATATGCTTTTGGATTATTGCAGAAAATAAGTGTAAATGCATGAGTACTTAGTGACCTTTTTATGTTTTAGAAATGCAAATTTCTAAAGCATGTGTTAACAATAGACCATTCGATCAAAAACCAAGAACACAGACTTAAAGAGAAGGGAGCTCGAAGGGCAAAGTGATGCTTTATTTCTGTAGCATTAACTTTGTTTGTCTCCAAGCCTTTTTATCCCTCAATGTGACTGTGGCATTGGCTAATTCCAGTAATGATCTGTGTGGTGTGTTTTGGTGCATTTAGATATGATTTGCAGTAGGCACATACATGGTTTTCAAATCCACATAGAAACCAGATTAACATATCACAACATAGTACCAGCATACTTAAAGTGCTGAACAATCTTGCTAGTATTTGCTGATAACTTGATAAACATGGCTATCTTGTGTTCCAAGATGCTATAAAATGTCAGTTTGCTAATTAATGACCACCCTTTATATACAGTCTATGCACTAATAATCACAGAACTGGAACCAAATAGATTTAATAACAGTATGTCACAAATTATAAAGCACATACAACGTATTTTTAGCGGCATCAACGTTCTCATTTCTTATGCAAGGCATCCTGATAGTAGTCACAGCGATTCACTTAACTTTGTTCATGTTACAGCCTTAATATAAAACGGGTTAAATTCATTATTCACCTCAAAATTCAACACACAATACCCCAAAAAGACAAAATTAAAAAGAGTTTGCTTATTTATACCTACATTTCTATATCTACTCCATACTGGTACTCAGGTTGTTGCACTCTATTTATCTGTATAACTCAGGGGTGGGCAATCTCAGTCCACGACGGCCGGTGTCCCTGCAGGTTTTAGATGTGTCCTCGAACCAACACAGCTGATTTAATTGGCTAAATTAGCTCCTCAACATGTCCTGAAGTTCTCCAGCGGCCTGGTAACGAACTAATCATGTGATTCAGGTGTGTTGACCCAAGGTGAGATCTAAAACCTGCAGGACACTGGCCCTCGTGGACTGAGATTGCCCACCCCTGGTATAACTTATTACTTGTTATTCTATTTTCTTTTTATTCTGTTTCTTTTGCTCTGGGACTGTGTGCACGTAATTTTGTTCCACCTCATGTAAACATGTGATGCGAATGACTATAAAAGAATCCTTGCATCCTTGAAATTCTTGCAATTTTGTTAAAAATAAAACAAAAATGAATAATGAAAAAATGTGAAACAAGTGAAGTGCTGTAAATACTTTCCGGATGTACTGCACCTTCCTAATGACTTTTTGTCAAAGAGTAATCAGAGTACAAATAACACATCAAGGTTGCCAACGCCAACTTGGTGAGCTGCAGCTTCATTGGACTTACCTCTCACTCGGACGTGGACGCTCTGGGAGTCCATCTTGTTGGGCTGAACCATCACCTTGCAGTTATACTCGCCGGCGTCCACCTGCTGCACGTTACTAAGCTTCAGCGTGCCGTTGTTCTCGAACGCTCGCTGCCTGTGGTTGAAAGGTAGCAGCGCAGAGTTCTTGTACCACTTTATGGAATAGTAAGGGTAGCCAATGACGCGACAGTGAACGAAGGCATCCCGTCCAGCGATTGCGGTGATGTTTTTCATTGGACGAATGCTGGCTCGGCCTAAAAAGGCACAGAGATTAAAAATGTAAGATTTTAAGGACAGCGGTATTCACAGAAAATCACAACAACAGTGTGAATGAGTGTGGTTTGCTTTATTGTGGTGTTTTTACAAATAGACTCGTGACTCGTTAAACGTATTCAGGATTTCAACATGAAAGTGTTTCCCCTCACAGCTCCACAAGTCCTACCAGGCACCAAGTACTCACAGGAGAAGTGAAAGGAAGCTGCTGTTTGAAGCTTTTGTTTAACTACAAGAAATAAGGCAGAACTCTAAGTAGAAGGCGGTGAAATGACAAGCAGATTAAAGTGTGCTAACTATATGAAGGAAAAGAGAGCATTAAAATAACACTGTACTACGCGTGCTTATAACTCGGCTGTAATATATTCTGTTTCCCATCAAATGTTATATATGCCGAGCCTCATTCTGTGTCTCATAAAATGGAAACAGAGTAATTGCTTTAGCATCTGATCGAGAAGAGTCGAATTGGCTGCTTGAGTAAATACACACAGACACACATGACTCGCACACACAAGCACACCGGGGGATAAATGTATTCAAACAGAAGAAATGCATTTTTCTTCTGGCTATTTACAAACCATATCCAGATACGCTTACGAGCAGCAAACCAGCATAATTCATTTGACCTAAAATGCAAGCGTGTTGGAAAAGCACAGTAACAATTTGGAGAGAAAATTACAAAGCAACAATTTTAGAAAAGTATACGTGGCTTAGGATTAAGAGACAGTAACAGGAAAACAAAACTGAGGCAAAATCAGTCGCTGGAGAGCAACTTAAAAGGAGATGCGAGTGTGAATAAAGATTTCAAATTAAAAAGAAAAGAAAAAAACAAACACAAAATTTTAAGAACAAGTTTTTCGCAGATAAATTCCAGATCTAAACAACAAGCAGCTCTCATATACGACACAGAGACAGACACATAGAGAGACAGACAGGTATGTGTATTTGTTCTTGGAGGAGCTGATTTGACAAGCACCTCTTACGTTTATTCGAGCCTGGTGGTACACGACCCCGGCCGAGTTGCTGCACGTGCACCGATACACCCCGCCGTCTTGCACCTGGGTGTGCGTGACATTGAGCTGGCTGACCACGTGGCCCTCGTGGGTCTCGTAGTGGCCAAGGTGGTGGTGGCTGTCTTTGATGACGGGGTCGTCGTCCAGCGACCAGGTGCACCTCGGAGGCGGGGTGCCCTTGACGTTGCAGACCAGGAAGACGGGCTCGTTCGGGTTCACCACCTTCTCGCTGAAGGAGGACAAGATTTTCGGAGTACCATCTGTGACAGAAGACAAAAGTGGAACGTGGTGGTGAATAAAAGAGAGGCTAAGTCACACAGAAGTACTAAGTTTAAAAGTGAGAGCGGTTTAGTGAATAATGTCATCATAAATTATGTATTTTGGGGGTAGTTTGTTGTTTTAACCCTGTAATGGCAAGTGTATCATATTTGATATATGAGATTTTGAGACCTCGACATCATCGGTGTGAAAAACCTAATGTCTACAATCAGATACACGCAATACTACTGTGAGTGATAAAATAACAAAAACGCCAGATGTAGCAAAAATGACTGAACAAATGGAGATTCATGTATGCAAATTGCAATTTAGTTTTTTAAAAACTCATGAATCGGGCTTTACAGGATTGACAAACAAAGCTGAAACGTGCACATGTGGAAAAAGGGAAAAGGAAATGCGTTATAATGTCGATCCCTGACAGGATTCAAACCAGTCACAGATGAAATCGTGCATGTTAGGTCACCGTGACACACCTGTCTTCAATATATTTTAGTAGTTTAAAGGGCAACTGTTTAAAGACTGAATATACCTGCTGATATCTCATTTTATAATCTCGGTAGTTTTGGACACAATAACAGCTTCACTTATGTGTTTCATAGTTCATCAAACAACGGCGATAAGGCATATGTAAAAAGGCTGACTCCAAGTGTGGGAGAGTGGGGAAGAAATGCTAGACTTTAAACAATTCCCAGGCAGAAACAGGATGATGATCTTTTCTCACATACCACTCAAATTAAACATTTGTGCTGACTAATTAGCCGAGCCAGTGAGTTTGTGTTGGGCACAAATCACAGTGAGCCAGTTTGATTCCTTTCTCACTATTCACTAAAATGGCCGTGAGAAATACATATATATAGATTTGAAAAATTATTTGAATGAACATCAAAATGTCGAGTGATTTTCAACTAGTGCTTTGCACCAGCTGTGTAATGAATCCAATATGTATATTTCTTAAGCGTTGCAAACTAACTAAGCTAATGTGCCTATTGGGGTTTTGCAGACATGTGATTGCTAACCACATGGTGTTAACCTGTCCACCTATAACAATAATGATGGTGACAATGTAGGGCCGAGCAAATAAAGACCCAGTGTGCTCAGTTGTGTGCTCCCCACTGACTAGCAAAGCTAGTCTGCTAGCTACCAAAATGGTTTGGTAGCTAGCACCCCTCTCAGGTGTTGACCATGCCAGCATGTCTACAAGCTACTCTCTGAGTGGTGGCAAAACTGGAAAGTGAGAAAAAAAACATAAATAGTTTGCCTTCCGTGCAAAAGTTACGGCTTTTGAAATCTGGATGCAAATTTTGTTAGCACTTGGCTGGCAGCTGGCAATCCACATCTTTCTTGCAAACTCCTGGTAACTGCAGCAATCTTCTAAAAATCAAGGCAATCATAAAGATGGCTTTGTGGCACAGCACACTTTGTGATCAATTTCACCAAGTGACTGCCAGCAACCTCCAGGTGCCACTCACTAACCAGTCGGTAATTACACATTTTTCCACTTTCGGGCAAGTGATGTAAAATCTTTGTTCATCTGATACAGCTTCTACTGAAATCCTGCATAAAAAACAGGTAATTTTTTTTCTGTCATTTACTCATTATTTAAAAAAAAACAAAAACATTTATATCCTGTATTGGGTGTGGGACGGAGAGATTTCGCAGGTCTTTCCTCCCCACTGCTGTCAGACTCAACAATAAAGACTTTAACTGATCAAACACATCCACAAATGTGCAATAACACTAATGTGCAATAATCTTTTCTGGCATCTTTGCATTTTTACTCAGTTGTATATAGCATTTGTATTCTATTTTTTTCTTATTGTATATTTTATTCTATTTTATTCTACTGTATATAGTATTTTATTTATTCTATTCTGTACAGTTGTGTACTGTATTTATTCTTATTGTATTCTAATTTTTTCTTCATAACTTTTGCACTGTCCACTTCCTGCTGTGACAAAACAAATTTCCCACGTGTGGGACTAATAAAGGTTATCTTATCTTATCTTATCTTATTGTCTACATCCTACTCTTTGTAATATCCAGACGCAGTATACATTTGTTGTTGGAGACAAATCTTTTTTTTCTTTAGAAGAAAACGTTTTTGTTAATAAAACAGTGATAGAAAGCAGCAAATGGAAAGGAAAAAAATCATGTCTTTCTGAGAAGCCATTTTTTCATTAAGAACATAGATCCATGAGCTTTTCTACCAGACGCAGAGAGTTGTCGGCTTTTCAAATGTCTGTGTCTGCCTGCTGCTGCTGCTGCTGCTCTCTGATAATCTAGGTGTATTCCACATGATTATAGATTATCAATATCTTCTTTTTACAGCTCCCTGGCCACAGGAGACAGTTGCCTAAGCAACGCTTCCAAGGTAAGCTAATGGATTAAAGAGTGTGTGCATGTATTTTTGTATGTGTTTGTGAAGTGTGGGGTAATCATTCTAGTGGTGGCAGAGAATCGCAGCAGCATGCCATTAACACATAAACCCTATTGATCTTCAAGGCCTGAATCTGTTTGTGCTAACTCACTGAATATGTATAGGACAGCTGCTACTGTGTAGCGTTTTGGTCAGTATTTGTGTGTTTGGATACCTTTGCACCAGTGATGCCATTTTACCTTCAAGGATAACCTGAACAAAGTCCTGTGCAGACATCTTGCCCTTCCTGGCGAAGCACTGGTAAGCCCCGCCGTCACTTTTCGACATTCCTTCCATCATGAGGTTCTCCCGGTTTAGCCCAATGAAGCGAACATTGTTGCCAGGGTAGATGATCTCTCCGTTGCGATACCATGACAGCTCGTATTCATCTGAGCCGCTCACGCTACAGGACAGAGACACCTTGCTACCCACGCTGCCCTTCACCTTTCGAGGGCTGACCACTACTTTCAAGGGTTCTGTGGACACAGAAGTCAAAGAGATGTTTAAGAAAAAAAATATGGGTAGTAAATATAATAATGAGGTACAGTATGATTATCATTATATTTGTCCAAGTTCAATGTTTATTCTTAATCATTAAGAATGCTAGCGCTAATATTTGATTCTCATCAATGCAGTACATCACTGGATCAAACAAAACAAGCAAGGTGTCACTTGCTATCACTAAACACAGCCCCCAGTGGTGCTGCTGGTGCAGGAGTCAGTTACTGGCAAATCATTTCAATCTCACACACACGTATTTACTGTTGTAGCTTCATAATCCTTAATTACCTCCAACAAGGAAGTTATGTTTTTGGTAGCGTTTGCCTGTGTGTGTGTCATTCGTTTCGTCTGTAAACACCAAGGTGAAAAAGTTTTAAATGAATTCTGATAAAACTTTGTAGGGTGTAGAGTGCACTGAAAAAAAGGCCATGTTGGATTTACTTGATTCAGTAGTGGACATTTGTTGCACACACATATTTTTTTCTTTGGCAGAAACCTAAACAACTGAGTTAAATCAACACAACTTTTTCATATTCAGTAAACCTGTGCATTTTGTGTTCATAAAACACGATTGAAACATGTTCAGATGAAGTAAGTTGAGCTCTTGGAATATTTTAATCCTTCACAATTTTGTCATTTTATTTCAACACTATTCAATAACTTTTATCCAAATGCTACTTGGTCACTTAAATACTACATGTTGTCTTCATATTACATAATGTTCAACAAAATCTACAGTCTGGTTACCATAAAAATTGAATGGATTTACAATGACTACCATCCTCCGGGTTGCAGGAGGGCTGGGAAATAACCCTGAAGTGATAGGTTACGAGGCAGGGTGCACCCTGGACAGCTCACCAGTCTATCACATAGAAACAAACAACCACGTGCACTTACATTCACGGGTAATTTAGAATCACCAGTTAACCCTAACTCTAATAACTGCATGACTTTTAACTGTGGGAGGAAACCAGAATACCCAGAGAGAAACCACTGCAAACTAGCCAGAATGTGCATTTGAACCCAGGACCTTCTTACTGTGTAGCAACAGCACTAACCACCATGCCAACAATCTAGGAAATACAGGAAAGCTATGATTTTCTGTATTTGATGCAGAATTTTTTTGTTTTTGTCCTCGACAGGTTAATCCACAATAAATAGCAATAGCATGCATGTGGTGTGTGTGTAGTTCTCTGCCTCTTATAACTCCAGTGATTTTCCTGCAGTTTGAAATCTTGTGCGATCTTGTGAATTTCATGAGTTCAGCAACTAACCACTCTTACTAGATTGTATCGTGTCATCTCAACAAGAACAAATTAAGTTTTTGAATTCCATGCCTACATGATTTAATTACGTTCAAAGAAACATGAAATTATTGTGTTCAAATTACAAGGTAGACTTTTTTAATGTAACAACCACCCAGAGGTGGCTGCTCGACTTGACTGAGATGGATGCCTTCTTGAAACCACGATCCAAAGAGTGCGAGACTGAAATCCCGTGCAGTGTCGCGGGATTTAACATTGCTATATTATTGACTTACTTCACTTGAACATGATATGAACAATTTAATCTACCCTCTCTGCATATCATGTAGTTTCTACACTATATAGTTACACTTAACTTTAAAGCATGAGGCAATTGTGTTAAATACACGCAAGATGCTTACGTAAATCCAAGAGCTGGCCAATCCCTTTTTTTCAGTGTGGGGTCATGTTAACAATCCTTTAAAATTCAGCTTACATCCACCGATGTCTTCAAGGTCAACTCAATGATTTATTATTGAAAACTGACAAAAAGCCTCATATCTTCGAAACTACAAATATTACTAATGTGGTGTGTGTTGTCAGCATATAGAAAGTTCTATAAAGAAAGAACGATTTAAAATCATGTCACATTTGACCTCTGACCTCCTTCAAGGTCAGCAGATTCCTCTGAAGGCTATGTAGCGCTATTTAAATCTATGTTTCTTACTGACATTGCTTGTATTGACAACATATAAGCATACAGGGAATCACATATGTGGATTCTAGTCAAGAAAGTACATTTAAAAAGAGCAAAAAAAAGAAAATTAATATATACAAAATATAATGGTATATTCTTACAAATAAATACTGCCCAGAGAGTGAGCTGCCTCGGTGGAGGTATGTGCTCTGAGTACTTCTTGTTTAGTTTATATGTTCATTTTACTCATATGAACCAAACTAACCATCCACTCTCGAACAAGTGCCAAGGCTGTTTTTTTTCCCACTCATTTCACTTCATTACTCTAATACAGCAGTTTCAGCTACCCACAACATAGAAGAACCCCTGAATTTTATAAAGCACTTACGTTTGACATACAGGCGACCCATGACCTCCGCGATGCCATAGCTGTTCCACACCTCACAGACATATGTTCCCGAGTCACTGGGGTGTGTGCTCTCTATCAGCAACCCCAAGGTTGTCTGGTGAATGTGACTGTCGAGCTCCAAGGGGCTGTTGTCCTTCAGCCAGCGGTATTTGGGCATTGGGTAGCCTGAAGCCTTGCAGGGCAGCTCCACCCGATGATCAATCATCACCTCTCGGTGGTCAAAGCCATCCAAGATGACTGGCTCAGCATTGGTGGGGTCTGGAAGGAGCAGAGAATTTAGTGTTAATTAGTGGTGAGCGTTGCCAGCTGCTCGACAGTCTAATCCAATATTGATTCTTCAGGTTAACATTCAGTTCTACATACTGTATATTTTGTTACGTGGTGGAAAAGAGAGAAAGAGACTTGCTTCTGTAATTTACCGCAGTTTCACTGTCTCCTACAACCGAATTCAGACATACTAAATAAATGAAGAATATAAATGTGCATTTCATGCTAAAAGACGTCTTTTTATCAAACTCTACTGCAATTTTATAAGAGGCTCTTTGCTGATACCCCCTGGCTTGTTTACTTTTATCTAACATCTGACACAATGACGATGAAAAAGACAGAATAGGTCACTGCATAACTCAGTTTTGTCTGCAACACACCATATGTGGAGATGCAGCTTCTTTATCTTATGACATTTTAAAATGCCCAACCCAACTCTAAATTTTTAATGTAGGGATGATCCCAGTATCAAATATGAAAAGCGCGTATATATTTGTAACTTCTGACTAAGTGTTATCTTTAAATGCAGTACTGACCCGACACAATGAGACGTGCACTGTTGCTCTGGCGAGTTTCACCGGTGTAGCGGTGACGCGTGGTGCAGCGATAGTTATTCAGGCCATCCTCAGGCAGGACGTCCAAAATATACAAGGCTCCCGTGGATGTGATGAGATATCTTTGTCCTGGAGAAAACAAGAAAGAAAGCAGTTGTGCGGTTGTCTTATAGCATCACAACAGCTTTTACAATATAAAGAAAATGCATTCACTCCAGCACCACTGACAGATTTTCTCTCTTCCTCCATAGGGTGCTAATGAATTTCTAATGTCACAGATGTCACATATAAATACACACCACAAGAAATATCATCTTAATTGATGCTGTAACTGCTAAAAATATTGAATTAATCATGTACAAAATATACAAATTAAAAACTCAGTCCACATATTGTGTTTATTATACAAGTCCTTAACCTTTAACAGCTTTTATTGTCTTGTCTTTGTGCTGTTGCAGTAGCCTCACTGGCGCCATAGTCTGTTACAGAAAACCAATCCCTCTTATGCTGTCACAGGCAGTTCTGTAAGTACGGTAATATTATGTTAATTCTGCAGATCAAACGAGGTTGAGTGGGGTTGTCACCATCCATAAGGAAAGAAACCTTCCTCACAGCCATCACGTGGATGCCCACAGTCCCATGGGAGCAGATTGACGTCAAAACTGATTGAAAAAGCAATTTACAGGATATTGTCTTCTCTGTGCAGTGGTGGGTATGCTACGACAGAGATAGCACAGGAAGCCTTTCGGGCTAGAGAGAGTCCTACAACAGCAATAGGTGATGACGACCGGGTCGAGAAGAAACATATCGTACTGTGCCATCACGGGGTTGCAAAGCTGCAGCAGTACCCGTTTGATTTTTTTTTAAATCCTTTTTGGCACTCTAGTCTACTTTTTTTTCCTCCACATAAATATAAGATATAAAGTGAACCCAAATAGAACTATAAGCTATACTTAGAGTCCAAAAAAAAGTATTTGGTATTTTTGTTTGTTAGCCAGATCAAGCTTTAATTTGAACATATACTTGATATTACTGCACAAAAAATGAATTTATGAAATTCCCCATGGTGCACAAATTGCAGTGGTTTTAAAAGTACAATCTCAATTCTTAAAAAGTAGGAACGCTGTGTATATAAGAAGAAATAAAATAAAAAAACAAAACAAAATGCAATTCTTTGAAAATCTTACAAACCCGTATTTTATTCACAGTAGAGTATATAAAATATATCAAATCTTTAAATGGAATCAGTGCACAATTTTAGGGAAAATGATGTGCTCATTTTAAATTTGATGGCAGCCACGTGTATAGAAAGTTGGGACAGAGCCGTGTTTACAACTGTGCAGCATCAACAGTTCATAAACTTCTGGCAAATGAGGAGTCCACCTGCTGGACCAATGGGAGATGGGAATGTTGTTTGATAGAGGATTCTAGCTGTATTTTTAATTTCATGATGCTCCAGACAGTTTCAAATGGTGACCGCCTGGACTGCAGACAGTGCAGTTCAACTGTGATTTAGCATTGTCTTACTGAAATATGCAAGGCCTTCTCTGAAGAAGACATCATCTGGATGGGAGCATTTGTTGCTCTGTATGTATATTTCAAGATTGATGCTGCCTTTTCCAGATGTTCAAGCTGCCAATTTAAAAAGAACTAATTCCCACTAACACCATTAGAGATGCAGGCTTCTGGACTGAATGCTGATAACAAGCAGAATCGTCCCTCTCCTCTGTCTGGGTGACATGACAACTATTTTTCCCAAAACGAATTTTGATTTTCCTGACCAGTAACAGTGCTCCCCATTGGCTCAGTCCATTTTAAATGAACTTTGGCCCAAAGAGGAGGCCAGCGTTTCTGTTCACTTACAGCTCATTTTCAGACAGACTTCTAACCTGCATTTCTGAATGGCACCGTGAACTTTCTGGACGACTCATGACTGTTTTAATGCAATGCGGCATTGAAGACTTGACTTTTGGGTTTTCTCCAGATTCTTTAAAACTTTTAATCAAATTATATACTGCAGATGATAGAAGATATTCAAAGAGCAAAGGTTTCTGGTCAGCTGCTGTTTGTTTGCCTGTTAGTTGTACCACAAAAAAGCTCAAACCAACCTCAAAGCCTGTTTCATTGAGAGCTGTCAGTTTCTGCTGACTGTAATGACGCTGTGTGTATGACTAGTAAAAAGATTTTTAAAAATTAATTGAAACAGTGGGATTAAATACCAAAGGCACTTGGTTAGCTAACATCAACATTTCATTCAAAAACACAAAAGGAACTTTGCACAGATAAAAACAGATAATGGGCTCAGCAGAAGTCTTCTGACAGCTAAATCATTTGCATGGTAAAGAGAAGTCCCTCCACCACCGCACAGCAGGTAAAGCATTCTCTCCAGGACGCAGATGTAAGCACATGTTTCCTAGTTAAAGATCAAATAACAACTTCATGACAAGAAACTCAGAGGATTCTGCACTAGATGTAAACCCCTGCTAAACCAATAAAACGACAGAAAAAAGCTAAAAGTTGACACATGTAGAGTGGTGGTAAACGAATTGAAAAAGAAAATCATGCTAAGAGGACATTGTGGACAAGATAACCAACAGTGCATACTCAAAAACATGGTTGTGCACTGGAATTTATTTGTCACTGAATGTGCCGAAGCGTTTATGGCCTGGAGTGTATACTCTGTGTCATCACCTGACTGTGCAAATATTTGGCTATCTGCTTGTGAAGCAAGATTTCGACAATAACACGGTTATAATATGTTAATGTGCAGCTATTTTTAAGAGTGACATGTTTCATGAGGGATTTTTTCCTCAAGGAAGTTTCTTTTTTTCCCCCTGTATGTTTAGTTTGGTTGAAAGTAAGCACAACGTTCATGTGCAGCAACATCCCTCACAAGAAAAACATAGATTGACAGATAAACTGTATTAGAAAAAAATCAAAGTCAGTGGCTTGGATATGAATGTACAAGCCATAATACATTCTTCCATCATTATCAAAAGGAAGAGAAACCTCCAATTACACCAAGTGGTTTAAGTCTGGATCACTCTGATTCAAGCTGAGTAGTGTCAACTGAAACTAAACTAAAAACTAAAATTAGACATTAAAAAATATGTTGTTAACTAAAATAAAAACAAGACCTTTAAAGATGGTATGCCCATACAATGACTGAAAAGACAAACTGACACTGAAACTAATAAAACCTTAAGAAAACTAAACATTTAAACAACTTAAAAAATGAATGAGATAAAAGTAAAAACAAATTAGAAGACAGAAAAATATAACAACTTACTTAAGGCATACTGTAGGTTTTTTCATTTTTAATATATGTTTTGCATTATTTCCTGAATGCATTTGACTGTTTTTATTAGCGAAACATTTCTCTGCATACTTAATTAGCATTACATATGATATCTAAAGGAGACCAGCAGTGGTTAACTCATATAAACTGAAAGGGAGGAGCTGTGGGTATTCTATTGTTAAACAGAGACTTAACATCCTATGAACTATATCTATTAACGTCCTTTTAAAAAAAAAAATCAATAAAAAGAACAAACAAACCAAAAAACTAAGGACTGTAATGTTTTTTCTTTTTTTAAAAAATAGTTCTTGAGTGAAGAATTTTAATATTTATTATTGTGTTTAGGTCAAAATGTCCAAACAGATTTCAAAATCCGAGTAGGTGCAAAGGTTTCTTTTTCCTATGTAGGTTTGTAAATTAGATGTGACGTCCCTCGCCTAACAACATCCCCCAGAAAATCAGAGAAAATTATAGAAAAAAAAAAAAGTATGTCACAATGTAATCCCGATCGCTCTCCTACATCTGGTGCAGTGGTTGGCCGCAGCGCCACGATGAGCTACAGTGTTACCAGACAGAAGCAATTAGCTGCAAAAACAGTGAGTGGGGAGGTGGTGAGCGAACTTAACCTAATCTTAGATTATACACTAATGCTAACATCAAACCGCTACATGTTTTAATATTCCACCGGAGACTAATATGTATGAAGGAAGCAAAGCGTGCTTAATATGCTTACATCTTATATGCATTTTAGATGTTTGCACAGGCAGAGGAAAATCAACCTTGTGGGGTAAAAGCAAACAGGAGGAATACAGAGAGAGGCGAGAGAAGCAAAACAAAACTGCTCAGCTATTGTAAGCATTGACCTAGATAGAACCGACAACAGATTCCACGGATTTGATGTCCTGAAGGGGTTTCGCGGGTTTTACATACAGGGCTGTTAGATGGGCAACCAGCAAGTGGAATCTATAAAGAGAGCGAGAGAGGGTGTGACTGTGTGTGTGTGCGGATGCCGGCAGCCATGCGTGCACGCCAGCGAGCAAGACAATTGGTAAAAGGAAATCTTCTCAGAGGTCGAGGAGGCCAGATGCGAGAAAAACAACGCTGTTTTTCATCATCGCCTTCTCTTTTCAGCTACATTTTCACTGGTTTTGTACGCAGCTGTAGCGGCAGAGGCAGTTCTCATTTATCTGATGTGTGTACCTTTACTTCACATACCGATCACTTTTTGTTGGCTGCTTTTAATGAAAATATATGTAAGAGTGTACTTGTAAAATCCTAGAAACCATATTACAACAATGCAGCAGCAAAAACTCAATTCAAACATCTCCTCCATAGCTGTCCACTACACACACACACACACTGCCTCCTTCCCTTTTTCCCTCTCCTCCCTTCTGGCTTCTCCATTTTGATTCTGTACTGGTCGTCTGAAATCTCACTGTGGAATCCATCTTGAGTGAGGCAAAATGGTATTTCACTCCAGCCGCTGTGAGCTGCTGCAATTTTCTCTTCAAGCACCTCTATGCTCCTGCAATGCCTTTTAAGACGTCAGAGCTCAGTTATTGTGTTATGACAGAATGAAGGGGACACTACAGTAGGGAGGGGATTCAGAATGAGAGCTATTGTATTGAATTGTACTGCACTGTATTGTATTTCTTCTCCACAACCCGCTCCTCTTTAATTCGCTCACAGCGTTGGCTTTTAGGAGTAATTTCTGTTCAACATCAGCAAGAAATTACGTCCGTTTAAAAGTTAAATGTGAAAATTGTAAACTGGTGAAGACGTAGTGTATAGCACATAAACTGCTATGGGTTAATTGAGTGAGAGCGACCGAGGCCTCGGCTGCAAGATGCATTAAAAAAAATTCGGTGGAGATTTGGGTGTTATTGTCAGAGAGTGGAGTCTTTCTCTCCATTCATTTGCAGGCACTGCTACTGTAAAGTAAAAAGAGCTCCACTCCACCAGACACACTTTATCTAATCATCCCCACTTTGCCAGAGACAGAATCTAATAGGAACAGCGGGCTCTCACTCTCAGCAGGCTAAATAAGCCTCGACGTACAGATGAACTAGTGTCACAGCATCCTCGCTGCCAACAGACGCTCTGAAGTTGCTGCGATTTAAATGAGAGCCAAGTCGGTCAGATCTTAGCTGACAATCTGCATTTCAGTGACAAGCCACCAGCGTTTTTACGCGCCAATCAACATCAGCGGACCAGTGTGAACGGAAGTGGCTGAGATAACCGACATGCTGCCAATAAAACCCTGCTAATGTCGCACTGACGTTGATACTATATTATGTATATGACGCTGCTTGAGTGTAAAAGGTTAAAAATGTTTAGTAAAGGGTGTTCGCTTCCATAAAGGTTGCGCCGGTGAGTCAGTGTTGTTATTGTTTAAAGAGGAAGGTGGGACCGGCTCTGAGTAAACTGTGAGTCAGACACAGCGAGGAGGGACCCAGTTCTAGTCGGGTCAGCAGAGACGCAGAGATGATAAATGAGCTTATGAATGTTCTGGGTCTGTGTGGTACCTTCATGGCCCACTTCAACTCTCCTGTGTCACTTTTCAGACATTAAATTAAAATTAAAACATCTGTCTCATCAAAGCCTTACAGTGCGCCACATGTGTTCGAAAAGATGCAGTCAAACGCTCCTCTCTCCTTTACTTTGTTTCTTAGAGCAGATACTGTGGTACAATCTTGTGCCACTGCAACAGAAAAACATTACGGCGAATATAATGCATTGAGTCCAGCGGTGGTGAGAAGCGAGAGTTGCATTCTGAGACTAATTTCAGAGTTGGGGTTATGCTGCATCGGGAAACAAGTCGCAGGGGGGCCAGACGTTGGATCAGAGCTTTAATCTAAGCTGATTGAGGTCAGACCGCAGGACTGAACTTTCCACCGCAGAGCTCCTCGGGGCAGCACAGCTACACAAAGAGAAACTGAAATCAGTGCTGTGACCATCCTGCAGGAAACCAGGAAAATATTTGTTGTTAATCTGCTTCTCGGACTATCTGGCTACTAATAAACTGTATAACAGCCGTGCTTTGAAACTGTTACAGATTCACTAAACTAAACTGAAACCCTCAAATGAAACTGAATATGAGAATAAGAATAAATGTATGTTACCTGAAAAGGGACAAACAGTAATCATGATTCATATATTGTGCATATGACACCAAATAGGCTCCTCTACTGTGAGGAGTAGCAGTAAGTACATTACAGCAAGAGTTATGTGGGTTACTACAGGCTGCATAATCTGGTGGAAGTGAAAGGAATTAAGTGAATTAGTCCTCTGGAGGTATAGTGTGTAGTGAGGCGTAATTCACTGAGCTCAACCAAAAGTGAAGTGTAAAAACAAAAAAAACCACACTATCCTAACCGTACATTCAGTTAAAACAAACTGTGATGCATTTGTCCGGTTACTGCTTTGTGTGGGTTGGGTGAGAAAGCTGACCTTCAAATCCTGCTGCTGACTAAATTACCAGTCTATTATGGTCAATATGGAAAATATGTTGAGTTCCAACTGATCCCTATGGTGCTTGTGGTTTGTGTTAGAGATGGGTAGCTCGCTCCAAGGATCGATAGTATCCATACCAATGCTGGTATTGGTATAGGAATGATACTAGCACGATAGAGGATAGAAACGATCAATCATAAGTATGTAGCCCGCTGGATTGTGTTTTTGAAAATGAAAAAACTCTAACACTGCACATTTACATTCCAGGTCTCCAAAAAACCCAATTTAAAAATACTGAAAAAATGAACATTTTCAACACTAGTTTTGAGAGCAACTAAAACAGCATAACTACTACCAAGTTTGTTTGCTGTTTCTGAACTGTTCAGATAACAGTCAATCTTTGTAAGTCATGGTAACCATGGGGATAGATACATGGATAAAGCCGCCACCACACCTGTAGAGTCTTGCTTGTCATGGGTCGCGTTGAAGCTGATTGTTGGCCGCCCACAGACCTACTAGTCTCCAGTTGTGGTCACTCGCATTTACTTCATATTCATCTCACCAAGTTCTTGGCATCGTCTAGTCTATATTTCTAACATTATGTCATCCAAACCGAAGGCCACACACAGGAAATGGTTTGCTGACAGCTGGCCACTAGTGGACATTCGAGCGTCCGGATGGCATATCTCAATAAACAGTATTATTTTGTATTATTGGTACTTGCTTTAATTGCACAAAAGTTAAGAAAAGTTTTACTTTTGGGACTACTTTGCATTGCCAGACTTTTTGTTCATGTTTTTCATGCCTGCAGTTGCTCAAAGTCACCAAATGTCATTGACTTTCTGTGGCACTCATCACTTTAAATCAATTCCTGTGTGGACACAGGAATACCACAACATTCCATCACATATGTTGTGGAAAAGACTCCATCCAGTTGTACCTGTAACCTCCATGTATATTTTCCATCTAAATATGCAATGATTTAAGGCACTTAATCTCATGCAAACATGTACGTATGACTAGTTTGAATGTCTTGTGAGTCACAGCAAAACAAAAGTCCAACCTTAAAACTTGTGGTTAAGTAGGCAGTGTGTAATGGTGGGGGAAAACAAAGAAAATGGGTTTTTGAATAAAAGTCTAAGAGGTGAGAAAACAGTTATAAAATACATGATGTGCAGTGGATTTGTCTCAAGGCTGGAAAACTGAAGACAAAAATCAATGCTACATCATATTTCTTATGAGGAAGCAGTTAAAATATAAAGTTGCTTTTATAGTGCTATCACCTGGCCAATCAGTGTGGGGTGTTTTTTTCCATGGCAGAAGAAAATTGCTCAAAAAGCTCAACACAATTGTTTAGAGGGGGTGGGGCAACAATGCAGACTTTCAGTGGATGAAAAGCAAATGCAAATACTGAAGCTAACACTAAAATCAGGACAAATCTTCAGCACCTGTAAAAGTCACCTATAAAAATGTCTTTCTCTCGATGCACCTGCAGTGTGAAAAGATTCAAGGAATACAAGTAAATGACAGAGCTGCCATTGAAGCCCGAGTGAAGAAAGCATCCTTGATTCAGTCAAAAGTTTTGGCATCAGAGCTGGAATACTAAGAGACTCTCTGTCTCTTATTCAGCCTCAAAAACCTCTGTGTTCCTGTTTGGCTCATTCTACTTCCTCTCCTGCTTCTTCACTCTCTAACGCTTGGTCTCTCTCTTTCTCCTCCTCTCCTGGCTCTCCCTCTGTGTGCTGAATGCTAAAACAGTGGCTGGCTGTGTCAGAACACTGCAATGAAACCTGCAGTCTCAAACGCCCACATCAAGAAAACACCTACCTTTACCAAGACACTGACCTACAAAAGCTTTTACATATTTAAATTGCTAAACGTCCATTAAGAGGTGAACATTTGTTTTGTATGTTCGGAATAATATTTGAGAATAAAATCATGTATTTTTTATCAGATCATTCATAGAATAAATACGAATAATTATATCAATCATGTGCCAAAAGAATAACTCATACACCAAAACATTAACAAGAAATGTGCCAAAGTGTCACAATGTATATTTTCTGCATCTAGTGTTGCAGCTACAACAAAACACCATTAACATCATTAAAAGCTAATGTGGGTGCAATAACACTAAAATACTATATGTTATCATTTTTCTTTAGTTTTGAAAAAAATATCTCCAAATTGAAGACATTTACAGAGTGAAATGCAGTGACTTTTAGTGTCATACCAACATTGTTGTGAATTTAACATGGCTTTTCATTTATCATGAATAATTTGCGCATCATAATTCATGCAAAAAATGTCCAACTGTCACAAGACGAACAATTCATATTTAATAAACAACCGAACGAGTGAAGGATGTCACTTTAATAAATCATGTACTCTTATGCACCCCGTTTCAGCGTGGTGCTCAGGTCTCGGTACTGGTCAGACTGCTTTTGTAGTGTGAGGTACAGTATCAGCTAGTAGACAGAATATCTAGTGAGCAGAAGCTGTAGCCTGTTTCCAGAAGAGTTAGGACACTTTATAAAAAATGAATGAAAACAGAAGGCTGTGATTTGCAAATCATTTAAAGTCTATAAAAAAAGACTAATCAGGTCTTTTTCTGGAATAGACGCTCAGTTTGAATTTGATGGTAGTAACACTTTCAAAGAAAAGATTAGTTTACTGTGTTGCATTTTATACAGCTTTTATTTATTTTAACTTGCATCTCTTAATGCACCAACAAACTTTACCTTTAGACTGAAGAGTTCTTAAGCCCATGCAGAGATTTCTACCACGCAATCACAAATGGGTTTTTCTTTTATGCTGGAGATATTTCATAAGGCTATTGTGTATCACAGATGCTGTAATCTGTATGACTCAGCCTTTGTGACTCAGCATCTTTTTTTCACACCAATCATTATGGGGTAACAATTGTCCAATTTCAAGGTTTTCTTTCTGTTTTCAATTTTTGGGGGTGGGGGTCTGAGAGAGTAAGTTAATGGTAAGTGGATCATGAACTAAAAAGTAATGAAATCCATCACTGTGATGTATTTCCAGTTTACTTTTTAACAGTGATGGGAATAACGGCGTTACAAGTAACGGCGTTACTAACGGTGTTACTAACAGCGTTACTAACGGCGTTACTTTTTTTCAGTAACGATTAATCTAACTAATTACTATTCCTATCGTTACAACGCCGTTACAGTTACTAACGGTCCATTACTATTTTTCAACAAACAGACGGCTGAAACTGTGTTCAGCTTACCACATCTTATATCAGTTGCACGGAAGTAGCTGTAAGTAATCTGGGCGCTACAGCTTTAAGCAGCTGCGCGCGCTCCCGCGGACGGCAATCACTTTCTGGCAGACGATCACTTTTTGGCACACCTGGAGCTAAAGGGGCAAAAAAATTGCATGAGTGCTGCTGTTTGACTGAGGAAGAATAAAGTAGTCGTGGTAAGACCACTTAAAGACAAAGCAACAAGGTGATATATACCAGTTTTTAAATTGTGTTGATAGGCCACGTAAAATCAGAGTCATAATAAACAATATATACGTGGCGTTTTCCTAGTTTTGTCACGTTTACTGTCTAAGGACAGCGCTAGCAAGCACTCTCTGCTTATGAGCAAAAAAAGGAAAAACGAGTGACTGCGAGCGAGAGAGAGAGACTGTAGAAAAAGAGAGAGAGAGCGAGTTTTGAGATGTGAGAGATTTGTGACGTTTAGCGTGTTTGGAGTGTGTAGTTAATGTGTTGTCTTGTGTAGTTAGTGTGTAGTGTTGTGGATAGTTTTGTGTTGTGTCTCAGAACAATGAGGCGGCATGTTCTTCTTTATAGTGGACAGTTTTGGTTTTTTTTTGGAGTGGCACAAATAATTTGTGTGGCATCTTATTGAATGCAGAACAGCTGATTGTTCTGTAAATAGTTTGAATGCATCCATCCATCCATTCGCTTCCGCTTATCCTTTTCAGGGTCGCGGGGGGCGCTATCCCAGCTGTCATAGGGCGAGAGGCAGGGTACACCCTGGACAGGTCGCCAGTCTGTCGCAGGGCCAACACACAGGGACAGACAACCATTCGCACTCACATTCATTCGCACATTCACACCTAGTGACAATTTGGATTATCCAATTAACCTATCCCCACAAGCTGCATGTCTTTGGACGGTGGGAGGAAGCCGGAGTACCCGGAGGGAACCCAGGGAAAACACGGGGAGAACATGCAAATTCCACACAGAAAGACCCCGACCTGATGGTGGAATTGAACTCAGGACCTTCTTGCTGTGCGGCAACAGTGCTAACCACCGTGCCACTGTGCTGCCCTAGTTTGAATGGTTATTTAAAAAATCACGGTAAAAGGTAAATGGATGCAAATAACTTTGTTCTTTGCAAAACTTGTGCATAGGATTTTAAAATTGACAATTTATATTTGCATTTAAAGTTATGCAATATGATTCATTAAACATGTTTGTGGTTGTTACAGTAAAGAATTCTACTCATATTTTATGTTTTTTGTCTGATTTTAGATCAATTGTGTTAATACAGTATGTCAAAATGAAAACATAACTGTAAATTCAGACACGTGAGGTTGTGTTGAAAAGAATGATACCAAACAAGGTATTTAAAGGTGTTTTTAAAGGTGAAATGTGGAGGGAAAATCAAAAGTAGTTAAAAATGGCCAATTATACCCTGGACCCCAGAGGTTTAAACGTTTTTTTAAAGTAACGCAATAGTTACTTTTCAAGTGATTAATTACTTTTAAAATATTGTAACTCAGTTACTAACTCAGTTACTTTTTCAAAGAAGTTACTAGTAACTATAATTAATTACTTTTTCAAAGTAACTTGCCCAACACTGCTCTTTAAAGACTACAACAGTCACCAGACTAGTGTGCTTTACCGGGCACTAACTACCACAAGTAGCAACCATCAGTGACCACAGACGTTCCTACTATCCTACTCAATTTTTTGGTTTGTAAAAAGTCACATTCTTACTCTCAACCCCTAAGATGCAGATACTTATTCAGGACCAAGCTTCACACCGTGGGTACCCTTTTAGTGTCATTTTACAAAGTACAGGTTTGACAAAGAGTTTAACGTGAGTACCTCAATATGTGAAATGCAAACTGTAGGCAAAAGTGCTCTGCTGGAAATGTTGCTGGAGCAGGACACATTTAAGAAACTTGTTGCAGATGTGAAAAGTTTGCCTTTTAACTTGTGCTTTCCATTATGAAAAAAATGCATTTAAACCCCCCCAAAAGTATTATCTTAAACTTAACAAAATAGGAAAATGAATGTAAAATCAGTACAAAAACAAAATAAAACCCCACATAAACCAAATAGGGCACTAATTTGTGTCGACTGGCTGAAGGACTGTGTGATTATTTAAACACATTCAGTCACAAAGAAAACTGTTACTGTTTCAGTATTACTACAGGAAATGTACTTATTTAAAGTCCAAAGCCACATACAGTATAGTATTATATTACAGTGATGGCGCAAGAACTGGTTTGTGACAGGTGGGCACCTTTGTACAAGAATGCATGGGGAGAGAATTAATTCTACATTAATGTATAGCACCTTGCTGAGCTAGGCTACCAGCATACACTTAGGCAGACACATATCACAGAAACTGCTGAAAAAGAGAGTCAGGTCTCCAAGGTTAAAGAGTCTGGTGGGTGCTGATGTCTTTGATGATGTTAGCGATCCAGTAATCGCTGTTGAAGCCCAGAGCTATTAAACAGCAGGTTTATAAGCAAGTTGGTGTATTGAAGAATGTCAGGACAGCAGCAGGTTTAAGGAGATATTTCAGCAATGAAGGAAAATAGACATATTTACCAGTCTTTTCCAGAGACAATAACCACAAGTACAAAATGAGTCGTGTTTTTCAGTTCGCCTGCTTCATAATGCTCTACTGTAATATGTGATGGAATTTTCATTTAATATCACTGATCTTTAAACCAGGTATCAAATAAATATTCCTAGCTAGAGATGCATCAATTGTAATTTTCTTGGCTGATTTGGATTCCTGATATTTCGTAAGTGTGACGTGCTAATGAGAAATGACGATTCGAGTTTTTCTCTGACAGCATATACAATCAAAAATGAACTGCTCTTCAAAACAAAGTTTTATCTTTACATTAAATTAAATTCAATTTAAAATTTCTCCCCAAACTGTAGTTACAGGTAAGTTACAGGATGTTCTTTAACTTAAATAAGTGAAAATAAAGTGTTATATAATTAGATATAACACATAATTAACTGAAAATAAATTACTTATACACCCAACTTCACCTTACCAAACAAAAGCAAGTGTAACACATTTGTATAACAAAAGAAATATCATCTTTACACCGTTATAACTGAGGCAGCTAGCTTTTGGCTTGCTGTGATTAGCTTTAGCCACTTTGCTAGCTTCTTTAAATTTTCCACATTTAGCAGGGTGAGGGTGATTTAAAGTGTCTGATTAGGTGTTTTGTTTGCATTTTTCCCTGCTGGTCTCCCCTCGTTCTACATGGGAGCTCTTTACTTCAGAGTAAAGATCTTCCATGCTAATAACATGTTAGCATGTAGCTAATAGTACATGTCCACATGACTATTTACCTGCACTGCTGCGTGCATGCTGTGGAGACATGAAATGGACTGACTTATAATCAAACATACATGGTCAAACACTCCCCAGCTGGTCACCAGTTATGGCTAAGAACTCTGAAAATCGGCCTCTATATCTGTATCTAACTCAAACAGTTTCATGAGAAAGCAAAAAAGAAGGAATAAGCCAATAAGACACGCAGTAATCAAATTAAAGTAAACAAATTACACAGTAATCAACGCTTCCTTATACCCTGCTGCACGACCAAGTGTTGGTTTCAGAAAGACTTAATTACAAACTGATACCTTCTTTTTCTCTTAAACATCAAATCTGTTATAATACATTTTTCTGGACAAACATTCGAGTGCCACATGTCAGACGTTAGTCTGTTTTCCCAGGGCGGTGCTCTGTTAACCTGTGAGAACACTATCCCTCACTCAAAGTTTTTTTGCATGATAGTTTAGGATAATGGATCATTTCATTTTAGAGAAAATTGGTCCATTGCATATTGTGCGTTGTATTAATCTTGCTGTATCACGTTGAGCATTTCTCTAAGCCAGGCAGCAATAAACGGTGAAAAGTTGTGGTGACACAACGTTGGACAGAGTGACCTCATCTGAAAAACAACCTTTCCTATGAAGCTCATGTTCATTTGTGGAAAAGATCCCAGCTCATATTACACCATGTTTATCTTTCTACCTCTGTGCTTTGTCTGCTTCATCTTAGTAGATGCCACAGCCAAATGGCCTGTGGCCTAATCTCATCATTTACCTCTAGTGTACTCTTACAACACCACAGAGCATTGTAGTTAAAAAGAAGATTTCTTTAAACCACAGCAAGAGGAACTGTTGTCAACTGTTGCTCTTTGTGTTGGGCTCCATGTCTGTAAAATTATACTCACAGATGGATTGTAAAATGAGTAATTAAATCTAGCCTTCTATTTCCACCATGCTGGAGAGGGGATGTTGGCTTGGGGGCTGTTTGGTGCGTGTGTGTACGCGCATGCAACATGTGTAGCAGTCTGCCATCATAACCTAATTATTGCAGCAGCTTAACAACAGCAATTAGCACATTTCCATCAGACGACACTAATTTGTGAATTCCATTCCAGCGCCATTCAGGACCGGCTGAGAGAGAGACTTAATTCACTGTTGAGCTACTAGCGATGCTAAATCCATATCTATAGAGCTGTGAAAATTGCTTATGGTAATTGCAGTTATTTTAAAACTAGGCTAACACTTTAATGACATTTCTAATTTTAATCAGTTATTTTCTGTATAGTCCACATTGAACGTCTTCTCACCCCAGGGAAACCCATGTTTTCTCATCTGACTTCCCAATAAAATGCCTCTTCCCAAGAGCTTCCTAAGATAAAGAATATTGTTTTATCTAACAACAGATTTCCAGTGCCTCATACTAGGAAATGTACATAGACCATGATTATTTAAAATTAACACTAAACCCACTAAAGTTGTTTTAGCTCAATTTTTGGCTTCCTCCAACTCCAACAAGGTGCTTGATGGAGGAGAAAACAGCAGCGACTGTAAACTATAAAGTTCGAGGGCAGAAAAATGGTGAACAACCCTTAAATGCTTTGCAGAGTTGAGGGGATCTACCAACAACTGATATTCATCACGACTAACAATCATTTTGGCAACATTAAAAATCAACATCTGATAGTGAATTATTTTGTTTTCTTGATAACACAACTCTACATGTAGCTGCAGCTATACTTAATGGTTAAAGAAACTGAATGTTTCTCAGTTTTCTTTTAAGTCAGAGCTTTCTTTTAAGGATGCACAACCATCAGTCAAAAAATATTTCGAGGTGAACAGCTCCAGCAGTCTTTGTGCATACAACTGCCTCAGAATAACAATCCCCCACCCTTCCTCCACAACCCCCTGAATCCCCCATCTCCCTGTCTTTCTCCACCCTCTGCCCCCCCTCCTCCCTTACATCCTACGCAGAGATGCATGTTGAGTGATAGGCCTGTGGATGAGTCTGGACAGTGCGTCTGAGGCCCTGGTTTTTAATAGGGTTCTGTTCCCAGTAATTATGCTGACACAATTTGATCAGCGCGGGGCTAAGTATCTTCATCTGAGGGAGATCGGGGGGAATTAACGCTGATGTAATAAGTACAATTTGTCACTATTAAGACAGAGGTGTTGACAGGCACTGGTGTTGTCAGGGCAACTGATGGTGCTCCCTTGCTACAGTATGTATTCTGCTGCATCCGGCGAGCAGAGCTGTCAGGCCTCCTCAGTAATCGATTTCTGGGGTTGCTTTGCACAGGCAAAAGCATGCAACTATGCCATATATACAGCGCGTATACATATAATAAATAGACATAGTGCACCTGGATGTGATGGAGTGTTTCAATATGGCATTAACTTGATGAACAGATAAGTAGCACAAGCTAAAATATTTGCAAGAAAACCACAAGAAAAATATGCATTTTGCTTATTAGCTGGAGTACATTAATGTCACGCCAGTCCAGCGATTAGATGGTGAAAACGTACAAACCTGATCATAACAAAGACGCAACTGAAAGACTCACTGTCCTTACATCGGGTCTGCTGGGTAGGAAGAGGAAGAAATGTACTAATGACACAGGGTTCAACCCTTGCTACTTGCAGGGGAGAGAACCAAAGCCAAGGTCATGACCCTCTAATCCATCTCACTGAGCTTTTTTTTAAAGGAGCACACATTAACAATTTGTTCAAAATGTACTTACACAGAGAAAGCTAAAGTGCTTTAATGAGGTCTAAGCCTCTGCTGATGACCAGTCATCTGAGTTCAGCGAGCTGTGAAACGCAAACAGCAGGCAATAGACAAACTGGAACTAGCATTGGAACTAATTCACAGTATTTGGGGTTTAGTCCCAGTGATAAAAATAAAAGCTGTAGTAGATCCATTGATGTCAGTTTCAAGATCTGCGATACATATCAACAGGTCCTCCAACAAGAATCTGTGGAAGACTGTAGAGGCTGCAGCAGCTACCAGCAGCAGCACCCACATGCATGTATGGTATGTGGTTATGTTAGCTTACTATGACACAATCCACACACAACTGCTCATTTTCTATATCAAAACACTGCACTAACATTACAAAATGTGATCGAAATTTCTACTTTGCTCATTTAGAGCACTCACTAAGGCTGTTAATGCCACATGAGCGGTGCTGCACAGACTGCAGCTTATTGTACTATGATGACATTAATAGCCATTTCAGCATACCTGACATCCCAGTTCAGTTGGAGCTTCAGCTGTGACTTGACTTCCCTCAAGATCAGCTCAACTTTTAAAATAAAATGCGTACTCAGAGACTGTCAGACTTTAGCATGTACCCTGGAGAAACATTAGGGCAATATGACAAGTCACCTGATCCTACCGGCACAAATATTAAGTTGTGCCGTTGGTTTAGCCTCTGTTACGTCTTCAGTACCATGAAGTGCCCGCAAGAACAGCATATAAATCTCTATATTGACTGTTTCACTAAGAAAAGACATGCTATCAAAAAGTATTGACAACATTTGTCATAAATTAGGCGAAGACTGGAAAATATTTCATTATCAATGGCTATCCTTTTAAGAGCTTTCTGAAAAGGTCAGCACATATGCAGTGTAAGGTCCATAATAGCTGTGATATAAACTGATGTTGCACTGGTTTGCGGTGTGCCATTTTAGCATGATGACCCACTCGATAGGTAAACCTTATTAATAAAAACACATAAAGCTGCTAAACGCGATTTCATTCACACAAAAAACCCATTTACATGAATACCTGAACAGACCATACAGAGCAATAACACAATGAAGCAATATAAATAAAAATTTAGGCTAAGTTTGGCCTAAAGAACATGGCAAGTGGAAATAACCCGCATAACTACGTCTCACCCTTTTGACAGATATGGCCCTTAGCAAAATTATAATGCTGGAGCTTTGATATTAAGCAACAGGAGCAACCACAGAATACATTTCACAATTCAGCGCCGTTGTTCTTTATGAGAAATGGCTCAATGAAGCATGTAAAAGGGTCAGAAACATGCCCCGGATTACATTCTTGCCTCAGGCCCCAATTTACCTGAGCGAGCAGGTCGCAGTCATGTTCGGAAGAGGGAAGAGTGGCGTAGGAACGAGTACATGTGTGCCTGTTATATTACATGCAAGCACTAATAAAAGTCAGTGTGTGCAGATAAGGGATGCCAGTATAGACATTTTTTTTAAAGTATCTGAAGAACAGAGAACAGCAGGTGTATTAGAGAGCCAAGAAAATGATGGTGCACGACACACAGGATTTCACTCCAGCTTCACGTCGTGTAGTCCAAGGTGCGTTATTGTAGTCTGACCAAAATTCAGACCTCTTTCACAGACGAGCACCTTCTGTGTGTTTTCAGCTTCAAAAATAAGCAATTTAATTTCAATGTATAAAGTGTATTTCTTCTATTTATACCAGTGGTTCTTAACCTTGTTGGAGGTACCGAACCCCACCAGTTTCGTATGCGCATTCACTGAACCCCTCTTTACTGAAAAATAAAATGTGATTTTTTTCAAATTCAAGACATAGATATGTTTTTTACTGGTGCACAAAATGAGCCGTGCATGTCACGGCGGAGGCTCTGCCGAACCCCTGAGACCGACTCACCGAACCCCTAGGGTTCGATCGAACCCAGGTTAAGAACCACTGATTTATACATACACTCACTTGCCACTTTATTAGGTACACCTTGCTAGTACCAAGCTAACTCCCATAATTTTCAATGGTACAGATTCAACAAGGTGCTGGAAACATTTCCCAGACATTTAGGTCCGTACTAAAGATGGCATCGCGCAGTTCCTGCAGATATGTCAGCTGCACATCCATGATGACAATCTCTCGTTCCATCACATCCCAGAGGTGCTCTATTGGGATCTGGTGACTGTGGAGGCTATTTGAGTAAAGTGAATCTTCAAGTTTGAGATTTTTTTTCTCAATATGTGTTAATACACCATTAGTTTTTATTAATCTCTGACTCTCTTCCACAGCGTGTCTTCATCTTCCCTCATCCCTCAGACATTCACAGCACATGTGTTCCTCCCTGAGCCTGGCTCTACTGAGGGTTTCTTCCTCTTAAAAGGGAGTTTTCCTTTCCACTGTCACCAAAGCACATGCTCATGAGGGGGCCATGTAATTGCTGGTGTTTTTCTTTGTTTTCTCTGTGTTATTGAAGGTGCTTTACTTATAATATAATGTACCTTGAGGAAACTGTTGTTGTTATTTGGTGCTATAAAATATGACATGCAGGATGGATCCGTGCTTTCATGTAGTTTATGCTAAAGTGTAGCCCTACCATCTCAGTGTAGCAGCAGGAATTTAGACTCATCAGACCAGGCAACATTTGTTTCAATCTTATATTATCCAATTCTGGTGAACCAGTGTGAATTGTAGCCTCGATTTCCTGTTCTTAGCTAATAGGAGAGGCAACTGATGTGATGTTCTGCTGCTGTAGCCCATCTGTTTCATGGTTTGATGTGTTATGTGTTCAGACATACTCTTCTGCGTATCTTGGTTGTAAACAGTGCTTAATTGAGTTACTGTCTTTGATGCAGTCTGGCCATTTTCGTCTGATCTCAGACATTAACAAGGTATTTTTTTCCCAGAGAACTGTTGCTCACTGGATATTTTCTCTTTTTCAGACTATTTTCTGTTAGTCCATGCAACATCCAAAGTCACTTAACTCACCTTTCTTCCAGTTCAGCTCAACTCAACTTTATTTATATAGCGCCGAATCACAACTACAGTTAAGCTTTATATTGTAAGGTAGACCCTACACTAATGAATAGAGAGAGAAACCCAACAATCTAATGACCCCCTATGAGCAAGCACTTTGGCAACAGTGGGAAGGAAAAACTTAACAGGGCAGGACTTCCTCATTCTGATGCCCATTTTGAACTTCAGAGGGTCTTCTTGACCATGATTGGCTGAGTATATATGGTGTTTAAGAACAGTCGAGCAGGTGTGCCTGTTCTGTGGCCAGACAGTGTTATTAAATTACACTTATTAACTATATAAACACATTATTTTTTCAAATCAAGAGAGCAGTGACATTAATGGTTGTTGAAAAGGAGCCAGTTTGGCTAATTCTTAACCGGCTCACTGTGATTCTTCTTGAAAAGAACCAAGCCATTGTTGATGTTATCAAAAACACCATCTGTCTGCTGTGAGAGAAAAAAAGGCTCTCAGGAACGATAACCTCTTCGATCCTAACAGGTGCAAAAACAAAACTAAGAGGAGGGTCACATACTTGTCAGTCAGGCACTCTGCGCACGTCCACACAGTCCTCAGACAAGTTGTAATCAGCCACAATAGATGAAGACACCTGTGTGGGTGGACCAAAGGTGTGCAGGGCCTTTGATATGAGCATCTAATGAAGCTGCCTGTTTCTAACCTCTATTTGATGTCTCTGCTGTTAACTGACTATAAAATACCAGGTGGTAAACTAAACCAGACTGTTAAACTTCAAGGCACACACAGCTTTTTAGTTATAACTGATGATCATATTTTTCTGTTCTGACTGCACCGTATGCTTTACACTAAAAGACTAGTCGTGGGGGCCTGCTATTTAGGGCCGGCTAAGGGTTTAAATCTGATGAGATCACCTGAGAAATGTTATTACGTGACTAAAAAACAAGCTTAATTTGCTCATTTTTGTCTTTTCAGTAATGTAACAAAGAAATTAGCAAAGATACTGGAAAAGCTTTTGTTAAAGATCTATCTGTATTAACTCTGACTTTAAAGTTTGAAAAAGAACATTTTCCATTATATAAAAGGTAATAATTTTTTGGTTAGCTTTGTCATCCATCTGTCTAAGTGACAACTCTTACAATTACATAAAGAAGGCAAGGTTCAGTTTTAATATCACATCCACCTTTTTCACTCTCTCGTGTCTCATCTCTTCCTCATGCCCTCGGTCTCTTTATTCAAAAGTTTTCAGCTTTGAAATTTTAATGCAGTTTTTCTGTGAACTTCAGCAGAGACTTCACTCTGTCCATTTTGTTCACCAAACACATTGAAAGGCTGCGCTTCTGAGATAGCATAGGGCCTTTCTTTGTGCTTTGAGTAAAGTGCTTTGTGTCTGGTAGACTCAGGCTTTTGCCAAAGAGATGCATGTCAAAATGAAGAAAAACAGAAACCTCTGAAGCCCTTTTCAGATGTGGCATAAATAACACTGCGGACTTCACCAATCTGTCATTCAGACATGTTTTACTTTTGCATATGTATATTATTCTTCATTGCTTTGTTCAGTGATTCCCACAACACTGATGGAGCGCACCAAATTACACACAGGATATTATTTACTTTGTGCAAAATATGTCATCAAGTGATGAGTCAGAGCTTTCCCACGGGCTCTGTTTTGATAGATTGACAATTAGAGAAAACACATACTACACGAAGTGACTCAAACACATTCATATGCACTTTGGGAAACTTGAGTAAAATGATTATACTATACTATACGATTATACTATTATGAAAGTTTAGCTCATGAACTGTCTGCGCACGAGAGGTCATCTGTCTGAATTGAAGTACACATTGTCATTTGTAGTTGCTCTCAGTGTAAAGAATAAATTGGAAGTACTTAATGAAGCTGCTGCTATTGTGCCAAACATGTAAATGCACACAACTTTTATTCTGGGGAAGTTTAAGCAGGTATATAAAGGCTGAGGTATGTAATAAACTCAGAAGAAGTAGCTGGAAGCTACAGTGACAGCCTTAGTTTTCACCATAGTATGATGAGTATTTCAAAGTGAGTGAAAAAATGTGAGAGGAACTTTCTGGAGGTCTGTGAAATTAAGTTGGAGTAACCAGAGAGAGCCAACGCAGCCAGAAAGGCCCAGAAGTTGGGTTCAAACCCAGGAACTTTTGGTGCATAGGAACAGACTGCTGACTTCCCAAATGCCTCTACTTTGCAATAATACCAATTACAGTTGATGGTGGAATATCAAAACAGTGGTGACCTCTTATAGCACAACTCCCAAATTCAGTCAGTTTTTTAGAACAACTTATTTTTTTCACATCATGTGTGCTTAATTATATACAGCAATGGAAATGTGATTGAAACACTTGAAATGAAAGATTAGGTGTGCTTTTGTAGTGTATGTGTTGCAGGCATTAAATACAGTTCCCAGTTGACTTACATAGCTTCAGATTTATGCTATACAAATAATCTGCAATCATGCTGCGGAGAAAGACTGAAAGCCAGTGTTTGATACCACTGTTATGCTCCTCTGCAGTCCCTATTCGCTTTGTGCTTCAATGAAAGGCCACTCGGCTGCCACACACTAACGAGAGTTAGCTCAGTCACAGTGAACACCTTAACCATTACTCAAACACCAAAAAAAAACCTCTGATGTTTAGTCTCCACAGAAATATTTAAATAGTCCACAATGTCCCGGACAAGCCCCCATTTATGTTACCAAAAGTTGCAACACAGATGTGAAGACTGACACCAGAGTTTTAAGAAAAATGTGATTTATTTTAAATTAGTAAAACAGTTGCAACCCAGTGAGCATTAGGGCAAGAAGTGATGTCTCCCAAAGTCCACCTGAGACATGCCTTTATCCAGACCTCACCTGGGGTAGACTTAAACACTCCCAATGCAAATACAAAAATGTTCCCTTTGCATTATTATTATATACAAAATTTGCCGAAAATATCCTGTCTTTAGTGATCTGAGTAACTCATAGAAGACACACCAAGTCTTAGTCCTGTGTATGTCTATCAATTAATCTTATAATGTGAAATTGGGCTTTTGCTGTGTTAAAAATAATACATAAATGTTACTAGGTCTAGCAAGACTAGCATCAGTTTCGAATGTTTTACAGCAAAGCAATTAAGGTGCCAAAATAAGGTTCAAATTCTGAGACTGTGTTGAGATGAGATTTCAGAGTGATGTGTGCATCTGTCAAAGGACTGAACTCACACCAGAAACCTCCCCTATTCTCTTTGCAGTTCTCTCTTGAGTGGAACCCAGGGTCTCAAATAATGTACATACTCATATAAAAACAGGGATAATTACTGAATCATGTACAACTCCTCTTTTCCTCCATACCACTTCAAGGGATAATTAACCCTGGTTTGCCCCGCTGCTCTGAAATATCATTGATGTGGCCCTGCATCCCTCTGTGAAGGAGACTGACTCTGGTCACTAAAGATTCCTGTCAAGTCACGTTGTCATTCGAGGGTGACATAAGAGACATAAAAGTGACGTGTGACATTAACCAAAGGTCGCATGTAGACTTCTTCCACAGTCAGAATGACTCAGAGCCTCAAAGGGATATGTGTTATCATCCAATCGTGTGGACACGGGTAAGCCAAACAGGAAGTGATACACTCTGAGCTGTGTGGCTCGCCTTCTCGATTGGACAGTGTTGTGACATAATCGCCTCTGGCAGCTCAAATCTGGATTTTGGGTACCAGGACTCGTGTTGATGAAAAAAGTTGTTTTATTTGACAAGAGGCTTGTTAGCAGTCAGAAACGTGTCTTTATCTGGAGAACGAGACAAGAAAAAGACGCATTAAACTGCGTCGTCTGTATATGAGATCTGATAGGGCGTCTGTTAATTTAGTGCTTCTCATTTATGGCACACACAAATGTACGAGCACATTTGCTTGATATGCTGTGATGTACAATATTTAGGCATTGTCTTGGCAGGCATTTTCCATGTGTGTGTGTGGTTGTGTGTGTTTGTTTGCATGCTTAAGGCTCAGTCAGCAATTCCACATCGTGCTGTCCAGCTGACGTCAGGAGGGCAAGAGCTACTGAGCCAACCAGCCAGGCAACCCCCCTGCACTGCCCTCTGAGAGCTTTCGACCTATGCGCCCACATAGATCTCTCTTTCTGCTCACTGCCTTGTTTTCCTATATTCTGATATTAGCTGCTTTCCTCTGTCTCTTTCTCTTTGTCTCCTTCCATCTTATCTTTTCCTACTCTTTCATCACCTCTGCCTCGCTGCTCATTCCTACCTCCACTTCTTCGTTGCAAAAATCAGTTGTGTCTTATTTTCCTACATTATATGCACTTGTCATTCTCGGTGCGCCATCCTCTCGGTTCTCTTGTCATTCTCCCCCTACTTCTTCCTCTTTCACTTCATCTCTCCTCATCTGTCTACATCCCTTACTCCTCTCTCTCTCCCTCTCCAAGCACGCCTTCCTCTTTCCTTCCTCCCGTTTTGAAAGCAAACACTGCCTTTCCTTGTCTGCGGTCAAAGACTCTCCTCTGTCCTCTAACCACCGTTTTGGAGAGTCACTGCAGGCTTGCCACTCAGTATGCACAGTGGCCACGTGGCCCGACAATGGCTCATTTCAACCTCAATTTCCCCCGAAATGAATGGGAGCCCACCCCGGTGCACGCGGCATGCCTTTTAATTGGCCCAAGTTAGATTCAAACCATTAAACCACTGATGTCGACACATCTTCGCCGCGCCCATTTGCCCCCACCCCGTAGCCCCATTCACACACACACACACACATGCACGCACAAGCACACACACACTCTTTCCCTCTTAGGCTGCCAGAACATAAACGTCTTATCTCTCGGCCCCAACCGAGCACAGACGCCATGAATATTCAGCAGCTTCCATCTCCGTTTCAACACACAGACACACACACTAAAGCAGGGGAAAAACACACAAACACATATATACATACACATAGACAGGGTCTTTGTCCTGCACACAGTATTTCAAAATGGGCATTGTTTACGCTTTGCTGAGTTTAGCTCGTTTGTCTCTTTCCCCTCATTTGCTACAGTGTGAACGCTGCATATCTGGGGGATATTGATTAGAAGCCAAAGGAGAACCACCAATGCAGATATTAGCCCTTTGTGTGGACACCAAATCAACATTTTTCACTTTAGAGTTTATATAAGACTTACCTGCTTCCAGGGAAGGAAAGCATGGCAGGAAGATAGACAGACAGAGAGGGTAAGAGAGAGAAAGGTTTAGATCTGTGCTCTGCAGTATCAAAATGCAGCATGACCATATAGTTTCAAGCATTTTTATGCTATATATTGGTAAATCAGTTATATAATTTTCTGCTGAACAGGACGGTAATCATGTGATCAACACCTATCAGCACTAATTAAGCTAATTCCAAAGAATTCAACCCTTGGCAGGGAGATCACAAAACAATTTGTTCTTCAGCGCATCTGAAAACAAATAATGGAATCAGAATATGAACTGAAAGATTAACAATGACAAATTCATTTAAAAAAAAAAAGAAAAGGACACACAAAGGTCTGCCTGTGGTGGCTTTGCCAGAAACAAGCACGCTCAAAGAATATTATCTCTTGCTATCGGTCAGTCATTAAATAAAGAGCAGATTAATCAGGGAGGGCCCCGTGGCATTGGGTACAAACCCTCATCTAATCAGAGGAAAGGCTGGGAACCAGGTGTGCTTCATCTCTCTGAAACACAGACTGAACTCAGCCGAGGAGCCCAGCCCCACTCCAACACCCCTTTGAAATATTTCACTCCAAATTCACAATAGCCCAATCCCCCCATGGATGTTGTCAAAGATGAAAGAGCTAGCGTGCACTGGTGCTCTGTCCGCACTGCTCTCGCTTTCTCTCTCTGCTCATTCTCTCTGGAATAGAGAGAGAAAAAAGAAAGTGAATACTCAAGTAGCTCCTGCACTCTTCAACCATTTTACACTACCTGCTTTGATCTCCTTACAGCATGCCGCTGTCATAGTAACAGATCAAAATCTCAGTGTCTTTGTATTAGAAGCTTTTCTCCCTCTTTCGCCTTAGCTTGACTCGCATGCATTTATTTACTTGTCTAAACCATCCCTCTTTTCTCTCTTTCTCCCTCTGTGTCTCTCTGCCTCTCTTACCCTCCAGTTGCTAGGAGGGTTTTCCTCCTCGTTTAGCTCGTTAGTGTGTGGCGGTAGCCGGCAGGATCAATTATGGGGGAATGTGAGCTTGCGTCTCGGTATCATTACCCAGCAAAAACTATATTAGTTCAGTCTGAGGGGAACACATGGGCAGTAGACAGCCTGATTATTATACCAGCCTGCCAGCCAGCCAGCCAGCTACTGTGTCTGTTCTTTGGCAGCCTCTGCTACTGATCTCCAGCCGTACTGGCCTTGCTCACTCCTCTGTTCTCTTCTGAGCTAGACAGGATACCATGCTTACTTTGATCACAATCAAAAATTACTTCAATTGACCACAAAAGCGCGACAGTAGTATTCAGAAATAGACTTAATGCGAACTGGCGTTTCTGTTAGTGGAGCTGCTGATGTCTCGACACTGTATGCTCGGGTTGGGCCGATGGACAAAGTGATCGGCGATAGCTCATCAGTCAATTTTTTTAGCTAATTTTCCTGCTGCTGCTTTAACGCTATTATGAGATGAATAATTAATTGAAGCGTCCTCGCAAAAGTTCATGCTTGGACTTTTGCATGCTTTCAAACAAATGTGTGCGCGCATGTGGTGGCCACACTGATCCATCAAAAACTGAAGGAGGATATTTCTCACTATTGGTTGGAATTTTTAAATTAGAGCTTAACGTGACGATGCACTTGCAGAGACACTTGCTCATCTCGCCTCCTTAACTTTCTCTTTCTTTTTGACAGTTATACATGCCACAGTGCGTGGGGACAACACGATGAAGAGTGAGATAAGTGATCTAATTTGCACACATAAAACCAGACTGGACGAGATAGTAAAACCATAGGGTCTATATTTGTTTGGTTTATTTAAAGCCAGCATATGTTATGAATTACAGAGCTAAAATTACTGCTGTTTATGTGACTCTGTAAATGTCAAAAAAGGGATATATGCACATATTTATTGTTGGGTCTGTGTTTCCACAAGCCCCACTGTTTCAGAAACTTATTCTCGTTAACGACAAAAACAAGACGAACATCTTTTACTTGCTAGCAAGGGAGGCCTCAGCCGGTGTCTCAGAAAGCACTCTGAATCCTACCGCAATGACCCCAACGACGGCCTCCGCTCGCTGCCTTTTATTGGGAAAACAGTTCACACAATACACATCACAGCAAAGCACTGCCCACCATAAAACCCCCCAAATGGTTCTAAGACAAGGCACTATGTGTGTGTATGTGTAAACATCTGTATGCATCTGCTGTTTCTAATAACATCCTGGTCATAAAGAGGGTAACCTCCCCCACACCCAATGTATGGTTCATCATACATAACACAGTGAAGCCATACAAAGGGCAGGAAGCTTACCAAACATCAAACAGAATCTTCACAAGAGATGTGTAATAATCCTCCCCCAGCACAGAGTGGCTGGAGAGGTGGTCAGGGACAAAGGAATGTCTTGATCCTAAAGATTGAACTAAGACCTTACAAATTTAAGAAGCATAATGACAAACATTCAACAATTAGACTTAACATTTATGTTCAGCGGTCAGTAAGATACAGTATATATTCAGTATACACATTTAATATAAATCCAAAATAGTAATTCAAAAGCATTTTAAAGCCTTTCGTCTTTGTTATATGAAGTGAATTAACTGTATTTTTTTGTCGAAGAAGGAACCATCCATCAGGTAAATCACATGATGCAATCAAATTTCCTGTGGACCGTTAAGTGACCTTGTTTTTCTCAGCTGCCGCATTCAAGAAGTCAGGAATGACCTTTCAGACTCAAATGCACATGGAGTATGTCATATCAACAAATTCACGCTGAACTGGGGAAAATGGGGTTAAGTGCTGGGCCATTCAAACTGTATTAAAAATAAAATCCATATTTTGTCAGAACATTTAAAGGTCATGTGTATGTGTCTGTAATCACTTTTGTTGCATGCAGGCCTGTCTCAGTGCAAGAAGCTGTTTAAATAAGGATTTTTAAAGATTAATTGTTCCTATAATGATGGTTTAATGTGTTGGTGTATTATCAGAGATATGTGTAAATAAACTGTACCTCTTTAGGTTACACCTTAATAACAGGGGTACTCACGTTAACACAGAATTTAGCTGTATGGTTTAAATAAGTAAAAAATTAAAAAACTGAACATGACTGTTTCCTGTAGTAAAGCGTAACTTTACTGAAACACATTTTCGAAACCTTTAAAATGAAGACGGTGAAACACATTCAGGATTGATTTAATGAGTTTTGATCCCTCCCCTGTCTGCTGTTTATCTCTGATGATCTCTCTCACATCGCTCTCTTCCTCCATCTCAGTAACTTACATCTGTTTTCTTTTGCTTTGTACTGCTTTCTTCGTCTTTGCCCGCCCAAATCCCCTTTGTTCCAGGCCCCATCACTCTGCTTCTCTGTCCCCATTTCAGTCTCCATTTCTATTTATTTCTCTCACTCTTTTCGTCACCCTCTCGCCTCTCCCTCAGAGAGCAGACTTTAGGGAGTAATCCAGCCTCCCAGACAGCTGCACATCACCAGCTGTCTGAGAAAGCTGCACCCGCGCTCTCTCTCTCTCTCTCCTCTTCCTCTGTCTACTTCTCTTCCTCCTTCCTTGCCTGCCCCCCCCCCCCCCCCCCCCCCCCCCCCCCCCGCCTCTCCTGGCTCATCTGAGTGTACAGATTGGGCACGGCCAGATGCAGCCCGTCACCGATGTCAGATTGTGACACAAATTACCTCTATTTGATCGGTAATGGAAGCCATTTAGTGTCAACGAATGCTTCAGTACTACACATGAAGAGGAGGACTTCAGTCTAAACTATCATCTCGTAGAGAGAAAATGTGTGATTTAATATACATTATATGGCATTCAGAATATTTTTTAATGCAGAAATGGAATTGGTAATGTATGGAGAACAGCGGGTCCAAGAGAGTGTATCATCAGGTTGTAACAACATGAGATGAAGCTTTATTTTACAGGTACATTGTAGGCAAACACTAACCACAATTGTATTAGTTAGCAACCACATAAAAACCTCATCACAAGTAACACATTCATAATTTATCATCTTACTATTGTGGCTGCAGACTAAACTGTACATTTTTTGTTTTATGTTTATGTTTATTTATGTTTTATGTACAGGTCCACACCTTTCATTCAACTCTAATTTAAATATGTGGGAAGAACATATAACAGGACTACTAAACTGTATTACATTATCAGATCATTATGCTGTATATTTACAGTACAGCTATTATTCAAAACTTTTCCCATCTCAAAATGGGCCTTCGGATGGTGGCTACACACTACACTAAACGTGTTTGGCCTGATGGCAATCGACGATGGACTCTGTGTTACTGTTCTTAACATAGGAGTATGCATTTCTATTGTTATTTCAACTCATTTCATAAATTTAAAAAAGTGTATTACATGACTGACTATGTGAACTCCCACCGCCAAAAAGGAAAACAAAAAAAGTTCAAAGAAATATGTTTGGTGATTTTCCATTAGGTTTTTAAGATTCAAGATCATGTTATTGTATTTATGGATTTGGAGACTGCACAATGAAATAAGAGCTGTAGCACTTTGTGCCACCAAAGGATGAATCTGGTAAAAAGGAAAGACTCCAAAATCTGGTGGTAGAGCAGTGAACCGCTTCCCAGATAGCAGCAGGCTGTGGGACTGGGGTTTAATAACCACTTGATCACTGATTTTTACTTTACACAATAATTAGTTAACACAACAAAACACACCTTTCAGCTTTTCGTGAATTTGGAACCTGGGTTTGCTTGGATCCATTTAAATATGCCTGTCTCTAAAGGGTCAACTTCTGTTGTTTAAATGAACTATAAATAAGACAGACGTGACAGTCAACACAAAAAGGTTCAGGCATATTTCATAGTGCATGTTTGAGGTGTATAATCTATTTGACATAATTACCTAGACTACATACTGAACTTAGACGACAGAAACAAAGGATCGATCCGATACCAATGCAGGCTTTGGTAATACATAGGACCGTTTTCACAACATTAACATGCACAGTAAGTGTTTTTCAGTCAAAGTGTGTTTTCATTATTTAATCAATAATGAAGTCACACTGCAGGAACTATATTCAGTTATGTTCATGTTTACTCTTCCAACCACCATGCTGCACTTCCTGGTTTGGGCCAACTGAGAAATTTTATAGCAAAGGCTGACTGGTTTCTGCTGTTGGCTGATTTGCTCTATGCCGCAGTTTTGCTTTTTTCTTCTTCTTCTTTTTTTCTTTGTTTGTTTGTTTGGTCAGTTTACCTTTTGTGGAGAGTTAAATCAATGTGCAACACCTCGAGTTATGTGTTTAGAAATGCATCCAGCAGGCCTTTTAAATAACATAGAGTCACTGTCGTAACTGTTATTTCTGTTTTGATTTGAATATTTCCATCACTGTCATTACTGAGATTCGGGTAAAATGAAGTTAGTCAGCTTTCTCTGTGTCTCTGGTGCAAAAACTGCTGACCCCCTGAAGTGTTTTGTACTGGCTTCATAATGCTTCGTTTAATGTTTGGGATCATCTGGGTTATGAGTAAACAATGGACAGTTGTTTCATGGGAAGGGATTACAGGGGACCACATGTCCACCAAAACAATAACCTCTACAAATGATCATGAAAATCTCTCCAATAGTGCACAGCATGTGTTGCAGATTAAAGCCCTTTACATGGCATACTTTAGTCCCATGTAAACAGGATGAGCAAAATGTAATCTGGAATAATTACCTTGGTGTCTTCTATATTGTTTTCTTTCAGATTCCTTAACTTTCGCATATATATAATAATTTCAATTATTTAACACATAGTCAGATAAGTCACAGGGCTATAATATAAAAGAAAATGTACACAGAAGACCTTTCAGTTCACATTATCCTTGCATAACTGTCCGGCAGGCCTGTGCACCGTGTCTGTCAATATCACATAGTTTATGCATTTCCCACGTGAGTGCCGAGTGGACAGAGGAATGGGAAGGGGGCTGATGAAGTAAGAGCTGTGGCTCATGAGCAAGACAGAAATCTTGGTGCACAGTAAAGACTCCAAATCACACTACAAAAATCTTGGCTTGAATTTCAGTGATGGAGTCGATGGGACACAGTGGATGGGAATGATTAGAGAAATCCAGTTCCATGCAAGCTCACAACTTTTTTTTTATTGTACTTAAGAAACATTGCATTACTTAAAGATTGGTTTCTAAAGTAGCTGAAAGCACAGTTGCACTTTGTTTCTATTGCCACAACTTCCAGCCTAAGGATAAAAGTTCAGCGCAGCAGAAAAACATTTCAGCTACATTATAAAACAAAATCAAATTTGTGATCAGCAGCATCACAGAAGGTCCAGTTTATTTGCTTTTCTTTCATATTAAGGAATAAAACTGCCTCAGACGCACAGGCCTACAGACCGGCCAGCAGCTCCCAGTAACCACTACGGAAAAATTTTACATTTTAATGGGGGCTGTGCAAAAAAAAAAATGAAATAAAAAAGAAAACACAGTTACAGTCAATTATTCCTATAATTAATTTGTACTGAAATCAAATCAGATTAATATTTTTCTTTTGCAAACAATAAATCAGAATTACATTTAAGTTATATTTTGGGATTTAACACAAACCTAACAATAATCTATAAGAATTATCACTCAGCTCTGGATATCTGTTTAGATTCATGGAACATTTTGACCTTTTTTTTCTGCAGAAATCTTGTTCGGTGCAAGCGTGCTGCCACACGTACGCAACAACAAAGTTAGCAACTTTTGAAGCATTAAGCAGGTGAAGTGCAGCATTGAGCAGCACTAGATTACTGCTTTAAGAATCCCTTTAAGGAATGCATTGATTAAAGTGTCAATATGACCATGCAGTTTAAGAGGAAGTGCAGCACACAAGTACATTAGTAGGAAATGTATAACCACAGGCTGAAGCTTGATTCGGCTGTGTTTTGATAGCACAGTGTTAATTTGTATTGATGACATTATACTATCCTGAAACATTTACTTACAGTATCTTGAGAGATATTACAAGATAGAAAACGATACATGGTTAGTTTACTTGCCAGTGATGCTGAAAAGTTGCTGAAGTGGATCATCTCTGTACAGGCTGTCAGTGCTGATTAGTCAAATATGATGTAACTCTGATGTTTTCTCCCAAATCTAAGCTGGTTCATTCTCATATCGTCCCCCTCTGTCATTCTCGGTCTCTCTCACACACACATACACACACACAGCGGGGATTAGTCACTTCTCAGCGGAAACTTAAACAGACAGTCAACCACTTAACCTGCCTAATAGGAGTGATTTCCAGTGTAAGATTTCATTTAGCAACTGATGACAAGCTTTGCATTACTCCTCCCAACAGAAATAAGGAAGATAGAGACATTGTTGCCACAGAAACCTGGAACGAGACACTCCAGCATTTGCATAGAGCTTAATTTGATCTACTTGAGATTGCAACCTCCTTCCACTTGATGTAATTAAACCAAGAGATGTGACTAATTAAGTTGACGGTGAGAAACGAGAACACGGCAAAGGCGGCTGATGTACCGGCAGACGATAGTAAATATTGACAAGGGACGTTGATTGGGAGCGAACAGTATTACTGGGTGAGGACTGTAGCAATGTCAGCATAGTCATCATACACACAGATAATGTGAATGTCGTGTTGTGCACCGTCCACGTTTGTGTAAATGCCACGTGCGTGAGCAAATTATTACTAAAAACAGAATGCGATGATTTGCAAATCTCATAAACCCATAAAAACTCATTTTGAATTTGATGACAGCAGCACGTCTCAAAAAAAAAAGTTGGGCAGCGAAAGGCTGGAAAAGTAAATGGTACTAAAAGAAACAGCTGGAGATGCATAATGCAACTAATTAGGTTAAAAGACTACAGGTCTGTAACATGATGGGTATAAAGAACATCTTAGAGAGGCAGAGCTTCACAGAGGTAAAGATGAGCAGAGGTTCATCACAGAGTAAAAACTTTAAATATCTCATCAGCTGCAGTGCATCATATCATCATATCATCAAAAGATTCAGATAATCTGGAGAAATCTCTGTGTGCAAAGGACAAGGCTGAAAATCAATACCGGATGCTGATGATTATGTGATGGAAATCATTGCATGGTTTCAGGAACACTTCCAGAATTCGCTGTCTGAACACAGTTCAAAATGAAATCCATAAATACAGGTTAAAGTTCTGAAATTGGCAGCTTGAACATGTGGAAAGGCACCATCGCTGTAGAAAGGTAAATACAGGTTTATATACAGGTATTAGAGCAACATGTGCTCCGATTCAAATTACAATTTTCAGGGAAGGCCTTGCATATTTACAACAGCATAACTTCATAGGAGAAGAGTTCGGATGCTGAATTGGCTTGCCTGCGGTCCAGACCTTTCACCAGTTACAATCCTGTATCAGACAAGAGTGAGACAACATTCCTCTCCCCAAAATCTAACAGCTGGTCTCCTCAGTTCCCAGATGTTTATGGACTGCCTCTAAAAGAAGAGGGAATCACATATCACATCACATATTCAACAATCATTGGATATGTGAGACTGGCAGTGAAGCTGAGGAAATCTATGCAAATCTTTGGAGCAAGTATAGGCAAATTTGCAGTGCTGATCAACAGCATTTTGTAAGTCCTGACATATGAAGCCACAGTAAAGACTGGAAATCACACTACACTATGATTGTGTGTTATCTAACATTCACCTCATAAAACCCAAATCTGCTATTATGTAAACGGCTCCAACAATGAACGAGGGCTCACAACGAGGCCGAATCTGCCAAATCACACTAGGACATGCATGTAGCTCGAAGACGCTGTTGTGACTGACTGAAAGGCTCCTGGCTGGGCAGTTTGTTAGTTTAGGGTTGCAGTTATCTCCCCCTAACAAGTGCAGCACAGAAATAAGATGGAAACAGCTCCATACCATGGTTAAATGTGACACATTCTGATTGATGTCACTGATTGAACCTGCTAGAGCAGGGACATCATATTCATTTTACACCACAGGCCACATATAGGCCATTTTGATTTAAAGTGGGCCAGACCAGTGAAATTCTCCTTTCTGTCAGTTTAAAGAAGTTTAACTAGACATTTAGTCCCTGAGAGATTTAAATAAAGGATAATACGTGCAATTTCAATAACACATCTCGGTAGTAAATAAAAGAAATCTATCAACACGACTCTTTGGGCTTAAATTGTATGAAATAAATGTGTAAAGTTACAGAAAATGTTCTGCTAGCACATTGGCCAGACTGTCCTGTAATTATAAGACAGAATGTTTTTGTTAATTTCTCTGAAAATGTCCTTTTATTTAGAAAAAAAAACACAGGACAGAACTTTTATATCATTTAATGGTATCTCTTGGTTAATAACTATGGTGTAGTATGAAGGGTCACGGTGAAGGTCTTTATCAAGCTATAAAACTTGAAATGTTTTATAATGTGAGAATTCTGTTCACATTTTCTAAAGCCATCCAGTGGCTGGATTGGTGTCTTTGCCGGGCCATTCAGGCCCTCTGGCCTTATGTTTGACACAGCCCGCATTAGAGGATCCTCAAATGTCACACATGCACACGTGTAATCAAAGCGCATGTATATCTCATTGACAAGAATGAGCATGCATTGTACTTTTGCATGCCTTACATTTGGTCTCATATGAGCACACTGTATGCCTTTACATGAGAGCCTCTGAACCTGTTGCACACACTCATATGAGCGGCCTGCTTATTACTGAAACATTTGGCAGATGTGTTTCCCCAGATGAAAATCTTGGGCCAATCTGTGCAGAGCCCAGAGGCCTCGTTCACTTCATTTAGAGCTTTTATGATGCTGCAGCAGACGGAGAGACTTTAAAAGTACATAAAAGAACAGATGTTAATATGACCGTTGCTGGTCTGCTCCACCATGTTCTCCCTTTCTGGCTGTATCTATTTGTTTATCAACCTTCATGTGACGTTGATCGCATTTGTGTACAGCGATGTTTTCTGGAGATTCATTTAAAAAAAAAAAACACCCTCACAAATTTATATTAATACTGCCTCTTTCAAATGAATTCAAGTGCATTATACACATGTACATTAGATATAATCGCTGAATGTGATTCATTGAGCTTCAATGGAGCCACTCAGCAAAGCAGAGCAGGCAGCACCCACGCACACTTTTACCTTTAATTGAATTTTAATCTGTGTTTGCGGTCACAAATCATGCAGCGCAGGGTAATTATCTATTAACGATAATGTTATTGGATTTACATGGAAATGCCAAGCCAGCAAACTGAACTTGTGGTGTGGTCATGAGCAGACAGTGTAATCAGCAGATGCTGCTGGCTGGGCAGTGGCTTTTGTTTCTGGAACGGTAGCTGACAGAGAGGGTTTCTCGTGTGCAGCGAGCAGATACAAGACAATGGCAACCCTGCCTCCATGCTGCCCATCTTCCTGTGATACATGTCTGTTTTTCTCTGTGTCTGCATCTCTCTGCCACCCCCTTGCTGCTCTCTCCCTCTCCGTGTCCTCCAGTGGTCTCATTAGGGCGGGACTGTGAAGGGAAGGTGAGATGGTTACTGTGACAACAGCAGAGAATGACGGACAGAGTGGCAGAGAGCACCGCGCGTGTGTGCTTGTGTGTGTGCAGACGTGTATGTGTGTGTTTACAAGAAGCCTTTCAACAGTATCCATTACCATTTTAATACGTGCATTGTGCAGCATATGCCTTGCAAGCTGGTCTAGCTCAGTGGTGAAAGTTATTTATTTGGTCTAAGAGAAAAAGAAAGAAGAAAAGAGAAGGGTGCGGTATTGCCACCAAAAGTAAACAACAAAACACCATTGCATAATTGAGTAGGCCATCCATTAAAATCCTTATCTATTTCAGGGGAATTAGAATCTGCTCACTGCTCCACAGTGCCAGGAAATGATGGGCAGCACTGAGGGGCAGAGCTAAGATTAGACCGGGGTGATTGACAGGTTGATAGAGCCAACTGGAAGCCTGCCATTCCACCCTTAAGATAGTCTCCTTACAGTAATGAAGCAGAGTGAGCCAGCTCAACATGAGGGCATAGGCAACCAAGGAGATAATGAGGAAGTTGAGGACATTTTGTGCAATCCTTCAATCTTATGTCTGTCTCACTTGGTCTAGGTCGCAGGAATTGCAAATAAACAAGAGGAATGTCATTGAAGCCTTGAGACTGTGATGTCGACCTCTGACCTCAGCCTCGAGTCTCTTCGCTTGTGTGGAAAAATGAACACGCGACACACAGAAAGAAAAAAAAAAACAATAAAACCAAAGAAAGATGGTCTTCGCCATCTTCAGAAGTTGAAGAGACAGAGAAAACAACACAGTGGGGGGTGCGAAGTGTATCCATGCCTGCTGCCTCCTGTGGTGTGGGTGACCTTTCCGAGACCACATAGCTCTGCAAGAGTCTGATAAGACCAGCTGGGAGGTGACAAAATGCCCTTGTGGTAGAAACAATACCCACGAACACCGGGGTAAAACACACACAGGGGCAACCAGCTGTCCCAGAAGTATAGTTTGACTGAGGTCACCGGTTCTCTTTCCTTTTCTGCAGAGTCTGTTTAAGGTCAAACATGGCAGCGAAGATAGAGCTGCCACTGGATACTTTATGTCTTAAAACAATGCTAAGATGCTATGCAGACAGGTACTGACTCCTTTCCTCTCATAATGGTGCATTACTAGTTGCTGAAACCTGGGTTAAAGGTTTCCACAAATAAAAACAGAAAGCATGCGCAGTCATCAATCAAGATGTTCACTTTGTCCAAATAAATATCATCTGCTCCTAGACATAATGTATAATTTCTGCCATTAAACTGTGTATAATACAGTGAAAAGGAATTTGTCCCTCTCCTGATGTCTTTCTGTTCTTTTTTAATATTTCTCACACTTATATATGATTAACAAATTTTAATAGTAGACAAAGATAAGCTGAGTAAATCCAAAATGCAGTTTATAAATGATCATTTCATTCATTAAGCGGAATAAGCTATCCAAACCTACCTGGTCCTTTGTAAAAAAAAAAAAAAAAATTGCTCCCAGTAAATTAATCATAAATTATCTGTGATTAACCACATTTTATTTTTGGATAGCTGAATTCAATTTCATGAGCCACATCTAGGCCGAGGCTAAAAGATCTCAAAAAGCAACACATCATGCCCTGATGTAAAGAAACAGCTGAGCAACAAAGTCATTGACCTCTGTCAGTCTGTAAAGCCATTTTAAAGGCTTTGGGATTCAATGAACCACCTTCCCAAAAGTGGCCGACCTACCAAAATTACTCCAAGAGCAGATGGATGACCCGTCCAAGAGGTTAGTCCAGTTATGATCAGAGTTCCTGATTCAACAATAAGGAAGAGACAAAAATGGGCAAAAATGGGAGAGTTCCAAGGAGAAAACCACTGCTGACCATAAACCGTACAAAGGCTTGTCTCACATTTGACAAAAAACATCTTGATGATCCCTAAGATGTCCGAGAAAATATTTGTGGACTGATGAGACAAAAGCTGAACTTTTTAGATGGTTTGAGTCCTGTTGCATTTTGCATAAAACTAACACAGCATTTCATAAAAAGAACATCATACCAGCAGTCAGATATGGTGGTTGTAGTATGATGGTCTGGGAGCTGATTTTGCTGCTTTAGGACCAGAAATGTCCCACGATCAGTTCATCCCCTGAAGCACATTTGGGTTATGCAGCAGGACAACGATCCAAAACAAACCAGCAAGTCTGCCCCTGAATTGCTCACAAAACAGATATTTTAGGTATTGGAGTGGGAGACTTAAATTCTAGACTTAAATCAGATTCAGATTCTTTGGTATGACCTTAAATGGACTGTTTACAGACTAAAACCCTTGAATATTGCTGAATTAAAACAATTTGTGGGCCAAAATTCATCTAGTGAGGTGAAAGACTCATTGCCGGTTATCAAACGCTTGATTACAGTTCTTGCTGCCAAGGGTTGTGCAACCAGTTATTAGGTTTAGGAGGCAATCGCTTTTTCACATAGGGCCAGGTAGGTTTGGATAGCTTTTTTCCCCTAATGATCAAAATCATCATTTAAAAACTGCATTGAGCAATTACTCGGGTTATCTTTGTCTAATATTTAAATTCGTTTGACGACCTGAAACATCCAAGTGTGACAAATGTGCAAACATTTAAGAAATCAGGAAGGGGGCAAATACTTTTTCACAGCACTGTATTGGTGAATACACACACACTGAACTCAGCAGTAAAAATAAAAAGGGCAGAAAATTTTAAATTAATTCCTGAGCAATGAGAATCTGGTGTGATAAGATGGCCCCAAGTAAAAGCCAAAAAGCATTTGGAGGACTTTGCTAAAAGAAATGTCCTTTTCAACATTAATTAGCTTTAGAGAATCCAACAAGAGTCAGAGAGAGTGAGAGGAGGAATGTGGAAAATGAAAGATGAAAGGGAAAGATGAGAAGGCTAGTGCGTCTGCAATAAATGGAGCAGAATATGTAAAAGCACAGCTTGTGTGACACACTGACATGCTACGCTTCCTTTTAAGCTCTTCTCTTCTGGTTTAGATACCTTCTGAACCAGGTGCACCCAAAAATGTAGCACATATGTGAACACTGTAACACACACGTGCGAGCACTGACCTTGACTCTAGACTCTCTGAAGTCCAGAGAAGGTAACAGACTCAAATTGAATGAATGTATCCTGGCCACACATGCTGTCAGACCTACCGCTGTTGCCTCAAGAGATGGGTCTGGCCCAAATGACCAGACACACATAAAGCAACCCAAATTGAAGTAGTAGTAATCTGATTATGTAGCAGCTGTCGCAGAGTGCCATGATTTCTGTGTTCAATGTGAACACTGAACACACATGCACGCTTCACTACACACAGTTACGCCGGTAGGACCCACGTACAGTGCAAGCATATAAGCATGTGTCCAAATAAATACTGTACACCCACATGGACAAATACAACTGCTCTCTTTTAAAATTTACAGTAGCTACAGGACCACACGTATCAACAGTTCTGATGCCTGTGATTACAGAGTTAAGACAACCAAATTCAAGAAAGAGTAAAACAATAGACGGCATTTAAGGCATCAAATGGAAATAGTTTGTTGCTCAGAACGTCCACTGAATGCAAGTTACTGAAATAAAGCATGTAGATGGTAACTGCAGGTCAGACAAACTGAAAACTAACAAAGCTGCAGAAGAATAACTAAGAATAACTACAGCAGAGAAAAAAAAAATGAAATGTGATCAGCGACTTGTTCCAAATCCTTTCTACACTGATTGCACTTTATAGAAAAATGCAGCAGAACTCTGTCAATAAGGATGAAACAGACTGCAGGGCTGGTCTCTTCTATTTGAATAAACAGGCACACACACTCAGAAGCAGAGCCACCAGTCTATTTCTTCCCAGGCTCTTTTATCTCATCACTTCTTCAAATTTCTTCCCATATCTGAGTTAATGGGAAAAAATGGAAATGTGCCTGTCAGTCAGAGAGCCATCGTGCTGATATCAAGAGCGAGGCTTCCCTTACCGCACTGATAAAAACACATGATGAGACTGTCAGCTGGTCAGTCTGCGGATGCAAGTCAATCAGTCAGTCAGTAGAGTGGGTCAGTCAGTTAATTAGTGAGTCAGTAGACCAGCCATGTGGCTGTATTAGTTAGTGAGCCAGCCGGCCAGCCAGTCAGTAAGTCTCTGCTTAAGTCAGTCATTTAGATGGCCAGCCAGACAGTCAATTAGAGTCAATATGTTAATCAGTGACTGCTGTCAGTCAGCCAGTCGGCGTGATAATGATGAACCACCAGCTCATGAAGGATAATGACAGCCAGTCTCACTCAGCCAGATGTTTCTTTATAGCTTGTTTTAATGTGATAACATGTGAACAGATCCAGCCCACTGAAACTGTCAACTGGGAATAAAGCTAGAAAGGCTGACAGATAAATAATCCCGTTTCACCTATAAAAACAAAACCAAACAAAAAAAGATTTATACTGAAAGGATAGAGGAAGAAATCTGGGTTGACCCTGTTAACACAGGAGCTAAAAGTCACCATTCCCCCTGCAAGCCAGACTAACAGATCAAGAATTAGCAAGCAGATGGAAACAGTTTGCTCTTGTCTAGTGTGAGTGTTTTCTGTTACAGCGGGGGGAGGAGGGAAGGTGCAGGGACAGACTGCATAATGCTGAGACAGAGAGAGGAGAGTGGCAATGCGAGGGAGGCCTCTCTGATCACATCCACGCTGCACATCAAAAATCAGAGGAAGAAAACGCTCACTTTCATCATCTGAGAACCGTTTGCTGAGGGGAATTGCAGTTTGTCGTTGTCTTTGACTACGACTGGGAAATTGTGTCTGTCGCGTTCGTGTGTGCGCCTGTGTGTTTGCGTGCATGCGTATGGTTGTTCATGTAGGTGTGCGTCTACGCCTGTGTGTGTGTGTGTTTAAGATGACACCGGGGGTGGTCGCACTTACAAACAGAATGGCATATGGTGCCTTGCTTTTTGGCAATCACGAGTGACAAGTGAGGAGGGGAATCAACAGTCAATGCCGGGTGTGCCGAGGGGTCGCGGGTAGCAATGGGAGGGCCTTGCTTAATGATCTCATCTGCATTTGTGTACTTGAGTGTGTCTGTGTCTGTGTGTGCGTGTCTGTGCTTAGCCCTAGGCAATACAGTGCTCCTTTATGTAGATGAATGTGGAACAGGTCTCGCCATTTAACAGTGTTATATAAATACATTATAACAATACTGAGCAGGAGCTCAGCACAGAGCGGCTCTCAACGCAATGTCAACAGTTGCCTCAGGGCACGTTTTTCTTCCTTACTGCGTTCAGATCGCAAGATGAAAATCTTTCACACAGGCTCACAACCCTTCACCATCTCCATCTTCCACTGCCACCCTAACACGCAAACACCCTCCTTCCTACGGTGCTAATTGTGGGTCCCATAAGGACGCAATGTGCGGGAGGGGCCCTGGGAGATTTGTCCAATTTGTTGGCTGGTGTCTTCTGGGTTAGGAAATGATTGACTAACGAGCACCATGCTCCTCATCGAGCCAATTCACCCTGTTAGTTACCGTTTGTCATCTGTGTCTAATTAAGATTTGAATTGTCTCCAGCAAATCCTGGAACAGACGCAAATATAAATTTGGGTTTCTACCAAGCGTGAAAATGCAAAAGGTGACAATCACGGATTTGTCTTACACCTGGGTGTCTTATGGTGTGATTCAACAAGGTGAATTCCCCAGTCTAATGCTACAAGAGGCTCTGTTTTGCATCAGCCCCCACCCCCATTGCAAATAAGAGCGTCCAACCTTGCAGTCCAGCTAGTCTACTCGGACAGCTGGGTCGCCATATTTAATGTAGCACATGTCAACGTCAGCTTAAAAAAATGGACCAAAAAAGGATTTTCTTTAAAAGTTGGACAGGTGAAATTTTATTTTGATAATGCTGATAATACTATTAACTTTTTAACTGCCGGGAAACATAAATGTGTTAAAATGTGCTTCTAGCAGAAACCACAGTAAAAGCTTCTCAGTATTTGCTATGAACTCCTGCATCAGGCTCATTATTCTTCTCTGGGTCTCATGTGTTTTTTGTCCCGTCTTCCTCACCTTACCCTGTACCAGTCAGAGCAGATGGCTGCCCCTTCCTGAGCCCGGTTCTACCAAATATCTCTTCCTGCTAAACAGTAGTTTTTCCTTCCCACTGTCACCAAATGCTTGCTTAAAGGGGATCATCTGATTGTTGAGGTTTACTTTGCATTGTATTTTTTTTTTTATTATCTCACAACATAAACCACCCTGAGGCAAGTGTTATAGGGATTTGGTGCTATATAAATAAAATTCAATTTCATTTAACTGCACTGAGGTTGGCAAAAACTATAATCTTTAAACCTGGCTCAGCTTTTGCTGCAACATAGCAACTGTAGATTAAGGGAACCATCTTGGCTTTAAAGGTGGTCTATAGTCAAACTTTCCAAGGTTTCCTGTGTGTTAAGTGTTAAAAAGTGGCAGTAACATCCCAGCACTGCAGCTGGACCCTAAATACTGACTGCATTCTCCTCTGGACACAAATGATGGTGAGCAGCAGCACATCTGCATTTAAAGTAAAGAGACAAAAGGATAGCTCTGAAAAAAGCTATGTTTGTGAGGTATTTTGTGGAAAACGGTTTAGAGATTTTATTCAACCGCGGGGTTGTCTATTAACTCGTTAGAAAAATACAGGACCTTTAATTAGCATGGACTATAACCCTCTGTTCGGTCCAGCAGGGTTCTGTAATGCACAGAGAATTATATTAGCTAGCGTTAGCGGAATGACAGCTATTGTGAACCGTGATGTGCATGGCCGCCATGCTGATTGCTGCCTAACTGTACATGGCCCAAGCCTCCTGGATAATAGGAGACTATTTTTAGAACAGCGGAGAGAGGGAAGTGGGAGAGGGACCGAGAGAACATATAGGGCTGAAATAGAGAGGGAGAAAAGGAGGTGAGAGAGAAAAGGGAGATTGCATTGACAATCATGCAACACTGAAGTAGCGCGGAGAAGACAGGAAAATGTTATGGGCAACCAAGCAACTAATAAGCTTGAACCTCAGCACTATGCATAATGCGACAGCTCATTACCGCCCAATTAGGCATTACAATGCCTTGCTTACTGAGGTTTATTGATGCAAATCAACCAGGAAAAGATACCCTGGTGCCAAAAAAACAGGAGGTGAAATTGGATGAGAATTTGTCGAAAGTACGGGCTCTGTGGCAGTTCAATCAATTTACAAAGTCTCTGTGGGGGAGGTCATCCAAATTAGAATGTGATTCTGACAATATGGAGCTGATTTTTTTCATCATCTCATTATCAAACCGCTGAGGTTTTCTGTGATATTATGATGACCCTTTTCACGGCATACAGCCACACACTCGGTCTCCAATAATGTAATTAATTACACCATCTGTCTGGTACGCAATTACTTGGCATGCAACACCCCTCTTCAGATGTAAAAATATCTTAACACAGTTACAAATCATGTCACTCCTTCTCAAACGTTCCCAAACATGCATGCACAAACCCACCCTTGGAGTGACATGGAGAAGCTGAATGTTCCCTCCTACAGGTCTGCAGAAAGCCACCAGGATGCTTTAATTTCTTTATTTTCTTCTGGACTTCTAATTCCCCTCCTCCCATATGCCGCCTACATGGATTATCACATGCTACTAAACTCAGTCGGGATCTGGCATGAGGTAATTACTTTAATACTGTGTCGGGAGGGGGGCGGTGGGGGATGTTATGTACTGATAAGCTGCGTCCCTGTTAAAGTTTTCTAATATGTTGCCACTCAAATATGGCAAAAACATGGTTGAGTCAAGACTTCATATGCACTTGGTGCAATGCAACTGGTCAGGTCAGTGGTTCTCAGATTAGTGCCTGGGAACCCCATTTCCAACGGGTGTGCAAAATAGTAAAATAATTTTCTACAAATGACATGTTTTCGATATTAAACGTTTTCAGATCATTTAAGGTTGTTGCAAATGTTTCTTTCCAGTAAGGGCTCATTGGCTTTAAGCATGTGCAAACTGAGACATATTTTCATTTGGAGGTTTTTACTCATGAGCCTACAGCTGCATTTGGTTTGAGGCTGGTTTATCGTAGCTGTATAAGGTGTAGAGTATCAACTGTAGAAGAGTAAAAACACCAATGTGGGAACAAAAGGAGATTGAATGATACATGATAGGTTTTAATTCATGTAATATGTATATTTTGATGTTCCAGCCAGATCCAAAAAGCCAGGTGTTTTCCATCAACTCCTTTTTAAATTAAGAAATTTTGCATCTGTGTTGGCTTGTCCATGTTGCTCCCTGCTGATGTGTGGTCTCAACACAAAATTCAACTGTCTGCATTTAAATAATTTAACAGTCAATTACTCCAGTCATGTTTATGAGAGTGCAATAATACAGTTGTTTAAACGGAGCGGTTGCATTCACTCTCACTAAAGCTAGCTGTGGAGGGATCTGGCTGTCTTTGCTACATCATTTCGAGAGGAGGGAGACAAAGCAAGGAAAAAAAACAGTCTCCATTTTGTTTCTTTCCCAAGGACAGAGAGGAAGGAAGACACTTGCACAGAAATTCTCCCCAAATACGTCCAGTTCAATGAAAGATTTTGCCAGTCAGTCACACACATACATGCACACGCTGCACATAGGCAGTAATAAGCACAGACATTCAATATCCACACTGACAAAGAAAGCACAAACACACACACAAACACACACACACACACACACTCTGCCTGGGCCGACTAATATTCACGCGTGTCAGGTGGAACGGTCCATTCAGGGTGAGAACAGAGGGGTGCGTGTGTGTGCACAGGTCCTGCCTGGTAGCGTTTAATGGACCAGTGGTGTAGTCCGATAAAGGGCAGCCATCTATCTGCACCCACCCAGTCAACTCTGACACTGTTTCCACGGAAACGCCACCCGCGGGAGCCAGAAAGGGAGGGTGAGACCTTGAGGGAGCATATTCTCCTGTGCTGTCAGACTGCCAGGAGGAAGGAGACCAGGGATGGAGTGATAAAGGGACGGAGGAGTGGAGGGAGAGCAGAAGGAGAGACAGAGGAGGGGTGCACCAGCCGCCTCACAGGGGTTAACTTTAATCAGACCTGACACACACACACCCCAGGAAAAAAGAGTGACAAATGCAACCAGAATCACATACTTACACAGATACACTTGCACAGGGAGAGGCGTCACACAGAGCCTGTGTTCATAAATGGCATATGGCAGACATAGAGCATGCATATGTATGTGCGTGTGGATGTCATGTTCCTGCAGATGAGTACACTGCGAAATGTACAGCTAATAGAAAAGCAACACTTCCTGTTTCATTGTGAGATCGTTCTCTATCACTTCTCCGCACTTTGTGAGTGACAGAAAAAGCCTCAGATTCAAAGGAGTGAGATAGCATTGCCGTCCCATAGCCAGGTCAGTGTCATCTCCAATTATATCACAAATTAACAACTTTATCATTCATCATGCGAGTTGTGTCAGGTAATTTGTGCAGCCTGATTCACTTCCAAAGTATAGACAAAGTGTCAAACCTCAATATGTGTTTGCAGAAACCAAAAGATGGCTATAAGATACAAGCTAACAAAAGTACCACTATAGCTTCTTTGAAACATTGCCTCATCCTGCTTTAGAGAAACTTTAACCCCTCAGAAAAGTGATATGCTGTAACTACATTTTCCAGGTAGTAGATTATCAAATGAATTTTGCTTCCTTTTAGAGCTTCTGTAATAAATTAGCCAGAAGGATATAATATCAGGTTTGGCACAAACTGCATGTAATGCAAACAAGAAACAATAAATACCTAAGAAACAATCAACAGTAGATGTTTTAGATTGTCTGTGAAACAGAGAAAAACTGTTTCATACTTATTTATGCAAATTGTTCATGTTAAATAAGACTGGAATGTCAATCCACTCCTTCTAATATTTTGAACCATGATTTAATCAATAATAAAGGTCATGATCTACTCAGTCATTACCAGCACTTACAAAAGTTAACAATAATAATAATAAAGAACAAAAATCTGCTAATGGAAAAAATGCACACTTTTGTTTAGCCTATTGTGATCTCATTACTTTACATGCTTTAGTGCAGTTTTCTGTTAAACAGCAAATTTGCCATTCTGAAGTCATTATCATCATTACTACAAATCCACACTACATAAAAACCAGTCTACACAGCACTAAACTACAGTGAACCACACTGTCCCACAGCCGCTAGCACCAATTAGAAGGTGTAATCTCTGCACATCTATCTGCCAGGAGGCCTGGGCACAAACACTGAGAAAAGAGAAAGCGGGAGAGGAGGAGGAGGAGAAAATAACCATTATTATTAGCTGTCTGTACTGAAGGCCTGATCACCTTCTTTGCACACGCTTAGATTTCTGGGCTTTCTGCAGTCTGAGGACACACACATACCTCCTGTTAGGAAAGCTATTGTTGTAGACTTTTCCATAATACATCCTCATATCCCTCAACAACAAAATGCCACTAGTGCTGATGAATCTTAAAATGACATACGGGACGTGAGGGTGGGCAGATTTGTTGGTCTAGTGCCTCTGTGAGACAGATGGTGAAAAAGACTCTGTGCCAGGAAGCCTTTAGGAGTCAGGTGAGGTAATACAAAGAGTTCACATTTACTGGATTAGAAGCACACGAGTCTTGGGTTCACGTCCTGTTTGTAGCTGTTATTTAAAGGCAGTTTTATTTAGTATTATCATTATTATTATTACATTTAAGCACCTTCCACAAACTAAATCACGCACCAGAAGCTTGTCTAACATTTGTATGGGTTTCCTGATAAGGCGTGGCGGTGGCCACACAACTAACCATCTGGAAAATTCTAAGATTTTACATGCAATTGTTCATGCAACCACAAGAGGCTATGTGGGCATCTGCCATTTTAACCCCCTTATGAAAAGAACAGTGTTGATTTTTTTTTCTGGTGTGGTTGGGCAGCTTTTGGCAAACTGTAATTGAGTTGTAAAAAAGCAGGATTTTTTTGTTTTTTATATCCTTCTGTGTAATGCCGTCATCCTCCTTCTGCTCGTCTGCTGATTACAGTCTGTGTAGTGTCTAGCAGTGTAACACTGACTTAATGTTATTTTGGCTGAGCAGAGCCACTGCAGCGACCCAAATGTCCATATACTATAATCTAATCTAAGATGATTCTGGCTCCGGATTGGCTAATCCAACACCACTCTTCCTAATCTGATGTCTAATAGATGACATCTGGACAAGATGACATAAAATAGAAAAAAAAAAAAAAACACACAGTAGGCAATCTGAGTGACTTGTTTGTGAACAATAATCCCGCCTGTACAGTACGTTTAATCACTTAAGCATTAGTTTAGCTACATGTTTACCACAAAGAGAGACAGACAAACATCTTTTCTTTGAGTCAAAGCTTACAATGACACTGTGATATCGACCTTTTAATGTTGTGCTTTCAACCAAAATCCAATCACATGATTTTATTTCACTTTTATTGAAACATTTTAAACCGATAACTGAACCGGTTACACGCTTTAGCTCAGAGTTTTAGAAGTAAATAATGAAACGGTAAATAATGAAATAGCTAATAAATAGTTAAAACGAGCTCGTCATGCTCACCTTTTTCTAGACAGCATGTGTCTTCCCTGCATTCACACCTCTCCCTAAAAAGAAATGAATAAGTACAGAGTCTATTTCTGCTGGTGTCAACACGTTCCTTTGAGTGTATAATGGATCAAATCATCAATAATCAATTGAATCTGTCACCTAGCAGAGGGAGCCCCCCTCGCTCTGACTGCCCATTTTTCTTCTGTCCACTCTGGAGGTGTGATACAAACCCTGAGTGGATGTTCTGTGTCTTTTTCCAAGCTGCGGGAGACCTTCTCAAAGAGCATAGCAACAGACCTGTCTACCCTGTAAAAATAGGATTGGCTTCTGTGAAGCCGACTCGACGCCACAGATACAACACACACACACTTCACTTCATTGATTATGCGCCCAAGCCCCCTCAGAGCCCAGCTTTACAAGTGATGTCTTCCCCTCTTCGCCTTGCTCGCTCTCCTTATAGCCCACATTTTCATCCTCTCGCTCAGATTTTCAGTCATTTACCTGCAACCGCATCAATATTTTAACCTTTCTGGATGCGGAGACTTCCATTATTTTTTCCTTTTGTATATTTCTATTGTTTCCTCTGGATAATGAAATGTTAATGTTACATGGGAATGAGAGACAGACTATAAACACACAGCAAAGACAAAACAGTGGGAGCCATGTTGCAGAAACTGTGAAAACTGAGGCCATCTTCATAGGTGGATTCTTTCTATTTAAATGTACACTTTATTGTATGCAGTAAGACAAATGCTGCTAACGTTATTAACTAATCTGACAATAATACATTTTTTGAAATCAACAGATATCATGAAAAAAGCGAAACCAGTTTCATCTTTATAAGTTTGAGCTGCGCTGTGGTTTAGAGACGGCTTAAAGCACATTAGTGATCATTTTTGATTCATTTTAGGCGTTCCTCGCCGTCTACAGTGCTGATGCTGTGAAGAAACAAAGCTACACCATATTGCACCAAAGGACTCTCCCAATTTCTGTTAAATTGAGCAATTATTAACTTGGAGGCAAAATATTATTTACATCCTGTTACTTGTTGCTTATTCATCGTCAGATTGAGCCGCTACAGATATGGTGGCTCTAAATTTTAGGCGGTACATCAAGTGATTTTCACAAATTATGCCAGAAAAGGGGAAAAATATGTAAACATTTCATACCCGAGAGTGTTTCATCCCATTATTTAGATATTATAGGCCTCTGCGAATCAGGGTCTGCACACTGTAGCATACAGATATTTCACACCAGCTTTCAGCAGCTGTCTATTAGAGTCAGATAACGCAGAGAGAGGTATAAAATGCAGGTGCCGGGGCAGCGGAGTCTGAGCAAACAAATACCCTAAGAGGTTGGGCAGATGTATTGAAAGCTGTTGAGTGATGTGTTTTTTCTTTATTGCAGTGCACACTGTTGACCGAGACAGAAGGAAACAAGGATATGGAGCAAAGAGAGAAAAAGGGAGACGAGGTGTTTTAGCTTGGCCACAATGTGTTCATGAGGGTGTTACCCAGAAAAAGACTAGACTGCACTGTATACGTGGCTCACAGATTATGGCTTTGACAACGCCTTCCTTCTTTTATTTTAATTTCTTTTCTTGAGTAGAATATTCAAAATTTATTGGTTTAAGAAAATTTCCAATAATCAAAAGCAAATTAAACCTAATCTCTGATTTCAGAGTTTTTGAAATGCGCACATTATCTTTAAATGTGCTCTCTTTTCAAACAATATGCTCTCATTAATGGTTTCTCGCTACATCTATTTGGGAAACTCAGATTATGGGTTATCCTGGATTATGTAAAGGACCCTATGCACAAACACTTATCAGTTTCATTTCTTTGTCCTCCCAATGATATTCATGCCAAATCCCACAGCGCCATATCTTTGCTCACAGCTGGCAAGTGTAACTAAAGGATTATGCAAGCAGCTTCTACAAGCAAATAGATTTCTCTCTACTTCAGAGGAAACTGCTAGTTATGCAGCGCCTATCTGTCCGCCAGGCATGCACAAAAACATGTCTCCCCTTTTTCATTTTTTCCCACTTGTTTTAACAGAGGGAGATGGAGAGAGGAGAGAAGAGCAGGAACGGGAAAGTAAACAAAACGAGCATTGAACCAGAAGGCTGTTCGCGTATAGGCACAGCCATTTTGTATTGTACGGCTGGCTGTACCGTAAACCACAGGCGTGCACACCTTTGGATTTAATGGAATATGGCTGCTAAAACAATAGAAGGTTGAACTTTGCGCGAACTGGATTTGCATTAAAGCACATGATTAGACAAGGCGCTGCCTCCGCCTAACAAGCCAATTAACATATGCCACTGGATAAACACTGATTGTCCACTTAGCTTCTCAGACTGAGCCCCAGCTCATAACTGATGCCTCGTAGCGGCAGCGCTGTTGGAAACATACGACACGAGGCTCCAGCTATTTGCTGTATGCAAATATTTGGAAGGTTTATTTCCCCATAAAGCTCTCGGCTCAACTCTAGCCTATGACGGCAATTTCTGATTGTCTGCATGGCCTCCCCACCGTCCCTGGGGGAAATGTGTATTAATTAGCATCGATCTGAAGGAAGAAAACACAGAGCAGATTGGGGCAGGTCCAAGGCCATCACTGATGCAGAGGCTTACTTGAAATAAGGCATTGTACATTTTAAGCAGCTAGCTGTCATCCCTACCCAAAGCAGAGCACAATAAGTGAAACATTAATGTTATTGTGTGCTAAATTAACTCAATCAACAATATACACCTTTTTTAACCTAGATATTGGTGAGCATGTTTTGCGGAGACATCCAGACTTTTTGTGCCTCCCTCAGGCACTTTCTAATATACTGTAAATACAGTCAGGGTGCTGACCTCAGCTCCATCAGCTTTTGGACCATTTTTCTTCGATAATGTCCTAAAAGCCATAATGTAAATGTTTCTCGATCAGCAGCAATCAAATGCCCCGAGATGCATTCCATATCTTCTTGCTGAGGAGGCAAGGCCTCTTTGAGCCATTAGACTCCAAACAGCTGTGAAGGCCTCGTTATGTGCACAGCAGTGTATCACTGGACTCTCACAGAGAGCTCTGATATCTAATTTATTTTTTAAAGATGCATCTATCAGATGATGTGCAGCAAACTCAGTTTAAGATTATGCTACTCTTTTTTTTTTCCTTTTCCTCCTCGCTTCCTTTGTCTGTCTCCGTCTTCAAAATCTGTGCGTGAACACATTTTGTTCTTTTAATCTAAACTCTGCAAAGGTTCACTCACGGCCATTTTCACTGATTATATCTGAGCTTCTTTTGAAAATAAAGCTCTTATATTATGGTAATCAGTCAGGGGACAACAGGAGCAAAGATCTGTAAATCACTGACAAGCCTTATAGATACAGCAATAAATCATAAAGCAAAGGAAATAATAAAACACTTACCTTTTGAACCTATTTAAAGCTGAAATTCATTAATCGTGAATTAAGAGAAATTCATCTGTTTTGATAACCGATGCATCATTTATCAAAACACATGACAAGCGACTGCAAACGATCTTGACACTTAGACTTTCTCAGTTGTGCAGATTCTTTATTGCTTCTTAAATTAAAGTGCACATCTTTGAGTTTTAGACAGTTGGATGGATAAAAACAATATTTGAATAGACCGATGTTTGGGACTTTGGTCTTAGGGGCATTATAATAATTTATGCACTGGCCTTATATGGGGAAACATAGCTACTGCCTCTAAATATATATGAGATTTCTCAGTCAGAGTAGTTGGATAAACTTAAATGTTACATTGTTAAACAATTTCCAAAGCTCCTTTTCAGAGAACATGGAATTTTTTTGGCTGGAATGGCGGTACTGTGCTACTATTAATACAACTATTTTGTCTCAGCCAGCTGCAAAAAAGAAACCCAAGAACCATTTTATCTACAGTATGTTTCCATTTTTCAGAGACAAAAGACAAAGGAAAGGAAAGGAAAGGAAAGGAAAGGAAAGGAAAGGAAAGTTTGCTGGAAGAAATAGACAACAATTACACTTGCCCTAGGAGGCCGAGGGAACCTGACCACGTTGCTATGGAAACTCAAGTACAGCAGAAAGTAACACGAAAATCAATTCAGATTGAGCTTATCTCTCCTCTCTCTCTTTCCTTTCTCATTTCGCAAGGGCTACAAAGCATGCTTCCACTCTGAATCACATTTTTAACTATTGCTGGGCTGATGCAGCACTAATCAGAACAAACACAAAGACTTTCCTTCCATTCGACCCTTAAATGGGAGGAAAAAAAATGTGGATTATAGGATCCAGAAAAATGCTTCTTCAAACGCACACCTTAGAAACTGTATGAAAGAAAGATGCAAGCGTGAATGTGCTGCGACACAACACAAATCACCCTCTGTCTCAGGCGCTCATTCTTGTGCTTTCTTTCCTTTCTCTCCATCCTCTTCACTCGCTCCCTCAAAGGGGCAACAGCAGCTGTACGCAGGTGATAAGCGTGTGCGGCGATGGGCGCTCGGCTGTGATAGGCTGGCTCAACTCCTACGCTGATGTGAAGATTACAGGCTGCGTCTGTCAAAAGGCCACTCTGCCCGTGGTTGTCACCTCGTGACGTCACTGCTGCGAATGACAGTTTGACTGGCCACATACACGCACAGCGCCATTAATGCTTCAGTACAACGCGTCCTCTCAGGTTTAAGAACCTCTTGTACCTTGTAGTCCCCCACATATCTCGAAATCATTAATTCAGTGCAGTAATATCACAGGAAGCTTAATTATAAATGTTTTTGTCTGCTTTTAATCGCACACAGACACACAGGTAGCACACGGTGAGGACATAGCAGACCTGCTGTTTTCACCACAGCCACTTAGCAGCAGTCCACCGGGAGTTTGGGTGTTTGGATCTTAGTCACTGGCTGCAGAATGGCAAGGTGAGGTCAAAGACGGGCCACGAGTATACCGAGTGTGTGATTGTCTGTGTGTGTCTAAGTGTTGTTCTCAAGGCTCATGCCAAAGAAGAGGCAAGAGGAAAGAAAACGAGCCTTGAAGAAAAATAATGATGCTTGATGCCTCATACATCAAGGAAAAGATGGAGGGTCACCTTGCTGTGAAGTCAGCTGGTCATTTACTTGTGATGGATTCAATCTGGAGAGCGATTTGTCCATTTGTCACCGGTGAAGTCAACTCAAACTTGCACAATGTGCTAAAACTGTGCAGTAATTGGACCTTTCAGGTGTTCGGGGAATGGCTAAAACAAAGCTGTATCAGAAGAAAAGTGACCAGTTATAGCTGCTTGGCACCAAAGAGAACATTAAAAAAAGAACAGTACAGCGACTAACAGTGATAAAAATGACGATATTTGTTGCACTAGTCCCAAACACTGATTAATGTTCAAGCCACCAATCAGCTCAATCGGGTTCATTTTCTTTTATTATTTGGCAAAAGAGTTTAAAGTTTGCGCTTTTAAAATATTCGGATGATATCAGCAGGCTTCACCAGGTCACTGTATTAAGGGTTTGGGGTAGGATTAGTTTCACATCTTCACCTGTATTGGGGAAAATGGAAATCCTATAACAGAAAAAGTCAGGCTAAAATGCATGCAACAACATGTAATAGTTTCTAAAACTATGTTTGTTTAGCGCGTGGCAAAAATGCATCCTAACGCTAGCCCAGATGAACGTGAACAGGTCAACGCTTGAGGAGACACAGCAAAGAAAAGAAAAAGAAACAAAGTCTAGTCAAATTTGATCGACCCGAGAGGGAAATTCTGCCTCCCAGACACTGATTCTTATTTTCCATAATGCAACTCAATGGCAATCTTGCCTGGTCAGTGCACGTGTCTTTCAAGTCCCAAGCAATTTACAGAGGCTGTCCGGTAACATTTGTAGCAACTAAACCTGAGCTGAGATAACACGGAGAGTTCCCAGAGCTCCGTAACTCGGGAGGATGCAGTAGTGTTTTCACAAGCTATAGCTGGATGTTAAGACGAACTTATACATCCACACAGTGTTTGGTTGTGAAATTAGATCCCTCTCTCCGACTCTCTGATTGGTGTCCACTGCAGGTGTTCTGAAACCATGATCATGTCTAATCAGTGTTACAGATGCCCAGCATGGGGCCCACGGGCTCCCAGGCACTGTGTGAAAGTTTAAAGAGGCTCAATGTGATTTACTGTATTTTTACAGATTTACCACCCTGGGAGAAGAATAAGAGCACGTATTAATCCTTGATTGGATGGAAGATGAGAGAGAGAGAGAGAAAAAATGGAGTGAAAAATCCCTATTAGGTCAGCAGAGTAATTTGAGTTATTAAGTGCCTTTTTTTACTCTAATCAGTCACTTAAGATGGGATCAGACACTGCTGCATTATGGGATGTGACTGAGCACACCAGTTTGTCTCAATTTATCCCAGTGCTTCAGCTGGGAACATATGGACACATTCCTCCGTGAACCCCACCACCTGTCATGCATGACACATGCAGACACATGCATGAGCACAGGGTGCTTGCACCTACGCAGCCATTTCATTCAGCAGCCCACATACAGGAGAGTTTATAAACAGAAATTAATTGCTTGTTCCGGCTGTAATTAGCTCACACCATGCTTATTACTAATCTGTGTTTTGGCCCGACGCCAGGCTAGTTCTGGCCCGGATCCAGTCCATTTTCAGCCGAGCGTTGCTCTACAGTAATCCAAAAGCTCAGGCAGGATGGACCTTTTCCTCTAGATGAGCTTCTTTCAACCATAAAACTTAAATGTCTAACTTTTCTCTGGAAAAAAAGCTAAATTATTTACATCTTTCTATTTCTGTCTTATTTGTTAAGGTAATAAGACAATGTGTATAAGATCAACAGTAACTTCAAATTGCATGTCCTCTTGTCTACACTTTCTTTCAGCAGATCGCACTGGCCTCCGTAACACAAATTTCCTAAAATGAGATCACTGCACTCGCAGCACACTCTTCCAAATCAGCGCTTATCTAAGCTTCTGTCTTCAGGCCAAGTCAAAAACAAAGCGGCATCCCCCATAGCCAAATTGCCTATTAAAGATGAGAGCATGTTCAGTCTCCCATTGCGCCTAGCCATCACCACCCTAATCATTCTCAGCCTAAACAGCCTAATGGCTGCCATATTGCTACTGTTTATTAGTAAACACTGATGGAAGAGTGCCCGCCTCAACAGTTGTTGATTTTGTCTATCCGTATGGAGTATCAGCTGGGAATCACAGCCACCGTGCCAGAACGTTGCCTGCTGTTCAGTCCCCCATCACTAAACAGATTGCTTTATTGTTTTATGTGCATAGCGATTATGTCAGTAGACAGTTTAATATAAAACATGAACATCAGTGAAACAGTTGTTCAACAGATGAACTAAAAAAAAAAAAAAGGAAAAGAGAGGACATGAAAGGAACTTTTTTTAAAAATTGCATTGTGTTTCTGTGAAAATGTACGAGTCTGTGCATCAGCTCCAGAGCTGGATTCTTCAAAGATCACCTTAGGTTTAAGATGCTTTTGGGAAGCCCAGTCCAAGATTGATTTCCCTCCATCTCAGTCTCAGTAACCCTTCTATCGATCCTTATCAAATATGTATCACGTCCTCAAGCCCTCACCACAACTAAGATGGAGACTTCAAACAGTGGAAGCTCAAAGAGAAAGTCAGAGGGGAGCGAGGTTTTCTTTATCTCTCCTCTGTGCTGAAGGAAGATCTGAATCCAAATAATAATGTAAAAAGCGTAAAAATGTTCCTGAACCATCCAAAAAGCGCTGCTTATTAAAGAACCTTCAAGATGAAAATGTGATCCCAGCTATTTTAAAGCCTCAAACATCAAAGCTTTCAAAATAACACGGTGTGAATGCCACCCAACAGCGAGCTAAGAAAAGGCAACAGTGAGATGACTGCGCGCACAATGCGTGTACACAAGAAAACATCTCCGCGCTAACCTCACTTCTTGCTAAAAGGGTCTCGTCTCGTCCTGTTCCAATTCCCCAAACTCCCCTTCACGCAGCACTCATAAGTTGCAAATGCACAAAATGCATCCTTCAGTTCGCGTTCCCATAATTCTCTGTGGCAGCAGAGTGATTAATGCACACAACTATTGATTTTGCTTTTTGCTTTTTTTTTTTATTACGAGAGTGGCCTTAGCCCACCAACCCAAAACACTCCTTATGTGACAACATCACAAGCTGCACACACAACACATATGTGCTGTTAAAAATAGAAATAGTTACTCAGAAGCAGCACAGAGAAACATACTAAAGAAACAAAAAGCACCCCATCTCCTAGAGTCAGTGTGTGTGTGTGTGTGTGTGTGTGTGTGTGTGTGTGTGTGTGTGTGTGTGTGTGTGTGTGTGTGTGTGTGTGTGTGTGTGTGTGTGTGTGCGTGTGTGTGTGTGTGTGTGTAGGTGTGTGCATGTTTAGACGTCCTTGTTGAGGACAGAAAATTACTAAAGGACAGAAAAATACTAAAGAAACAAAAAGCACCCCATTTCCTTTAGAGGCTTGGCACTATACTTGTGGGGACCAACAGTCACTTATGGGGACAAAATGCTCGTCCCCACGAGTTTAAAGGCATTTTTAAGGCTCAAAATGTGGTTTTAGTGTCAGGGTTACAATTAGGTTATCATTAGGTTTAGGCTGAGGGTTAGGGTTAGGCATCCATTTTTAATGGTTAGGGTTAGGGTAAGCGGCTGGGAAAGCATTATGTCAATTAGATGTCTTCACTAAGATATGAAAACAAGAGTGTGTGTGTGTGTGTGTGTGTGTGTGTGTGTGTGTGTGTGTGTGTGTGTGGGGACTGGGAAAAGGGGTGCAGTGAAAGACAAGGGTCAGCATTTCACTAACTGCTGATCTGTGTGGGAGGAGGGGGGGAGCAAAATGATAGGCGGTGTTGTTTTCATAGGGTTTCACTGCAGAATGGGTGGAGTGTGGTGCAAACACACACATACACACGCAGCCATGCATCCACTACACAGGCACATATATGTGCTGATATGCGCACATGCTCATAATAATATCTTGAGCTTTCTCTGAATTCCAGTCATCGCACTCTTGTGCTTGACCCATTTTCAAGCCCCCCCCCCAAACAAAAAGATCAACAAACCCTGCTCGTGTGGGGAGGAAGAAACAGAAATTTGAAAGAGACTGAAAGTGAGAGTGAGTGAAGAAAGCTTTAAAGAGGAAGACAGAGGGACGAGATCATGTGGCGAATGTGATGCAGTCTCTTGTTTACCAAAGAAAAAGCCTCACCCACACGTCTCTCTAGCCCTTCCTTCTCACTCTTTTGTTTCCCCAACTCTCCCCTCACTTCCTTTCTTCTAATCTGTCCTCTCCTTCTCGACATTTCATTGCATCTTATTCCCTCGCAAGCTCATTCCTAGCACTGTGCCCTCCTTTCAAGGTTGGCCTGACTTTGGGCGTGTTGAATTTACAGCCCCATCTCTGCCTGCCTTCTCAGTGCCCTCACTGTCAATCTCAGTGAAAAATGGAGACGGTGGCACATCACTGGCATGATAAAAATCCTGCAACAGTGATCACGTAAACCAAACACCTACAGTAGCCCCTTTGAAGACATCCTTTACATTCCCGCAACTGGGCCGCTGGCTGGTTAAGGCTGTGATTCTATTAGGAAGCAAACTGTTTAATTAGCCCCTATAAGCACTCACAAGGAAGAGAGACGAGTGAGCAGAATGCAAGAAGCCAACACGCATGTGACTGAAAAATGTAGCCAGATTTTTTTTTTGTCCCCTTTGCGATGCTCTGAGTATTGGATGGAGTTATTTGCATAAAGCAAATAAAAAAAATAGCATTTTCCATGCAGGAGGAAATTGACTGGGGCACTGTGCCAAGCAGGTTATGCAACGAGATGAGAGGAAAAGAAAGAAGTCCGACAGTCAAGGCCGGCGGAGGAGGATGGAAGAGAAGAGAAGAGAAGTATTTTCCTCAGTCAAACATAAACATAAAAAAATGTCAACATCTGATTTTATCATTATGGATAAACACCATATTACAATATATTATGTATAGTGTATACAAACCAAAAAAGCGCTCTATCTTTAAAACGTGCGCGGTATGATCCAGTGATACAGGATATGTTTGTAGTTCTATTTTGCAATTAATAAACAGTTAATAAATATTAGAAATATTTAGTTTATCACAATATAATTTGCAAACAAAATCAAAACAAACAAAAAATGTGATATTTGTTAATAAATGAAGTATGCAGACATGTTTTTGGTTAAAAAAAATATTACTGAATAGTAAAAATATATTTATATAAAGATTTGGCCAAATCTAGACGACAGACAAGTGCTGTACTCTTATAGTATTTATGCACTGTCCAAATTTTATTCAAACATCGGAGAAGAAAAGTTATGCAATGTTGTGTGGAATTTAGAGGGTGGACAGCCAAGATGGCAGCACACCCTGGAAGTAGGCAGGACCTGTGGAGTCTCTTCCTTCCTTCCTTCGCATTCTAAGCCTGTGTCTTACTGTATCGCACAATAAAGCTTCCTGTCTTTCATCTCTAACCTAATCTCCTGCCTGAAAAGACGAGAGGAATGCGTTTTCTTTCCCTGAAGGAGGCCGTATCTCCTTGTGACAGGGCGATATGGCCTCCTTCTTCTTTTCCTGTCCTCTCCCCATCCTACCTGACCTCTCTTCACCTTTCCCCTCTTTACCAGCTGTCCCCCAGGGAGTTTCTGCAGGTCATCGGTCTGGCTTACACGTCGTTATCTTAGGCTGTGTCAGGTTTCCTCCCGGATTAGTATGTGATAGGTGTACAGGTTTAGTTTCTCTTAGCCTAAGTACATTACAGCACTGGGCCTGATAGGTCTCGTCAAATGAATCATATTAACATATAACATATTCATTTTGATTTTAATAGTTAGAAATCAAAGCTACAAATCCCCAGCAATTTAAAAGACAACGATATGAGGCTGACTATTACAAATGATGAGATGGTTGATAAGTGTTGTCAGTAGTCAGTGACAGCTGAGCCTAGTTCTTCCAGAAGTTTCATCCTGTTAAAAGAGAGTTTTTTCTTCCCACTGTTGCCAAGTGCTTGATCAAACATTTCCCTTCTTAAACTCATTTTGTCCCGTATTTTCATGTTATTTTTATTTTTATTTTAGATGTCTAGCACTTTCACCAACAGCTGTTTTTTAATGTGCTATAGATTAAACTTGATTTGGCACAATCTTTAAAAAGAAAGATTCTGATGCTTTTTGGGACAACATCCTAGACCAAGATAGGCAGCAATCTGACATTAATGAGAAATACAAGTCAAATTATAATTTATTAACCTAAAAAAAGGGTCCAATTACATAATCTAAACACTCACATCTAGGCACTACGCCGAAAATTCTGCTCTTTCAGTTTCAAAGTTTGATGCCTCTACTTGCAAAACAAAAGTTAAACCCTGAGAGCTATCTTGTGTGCATCCTTTCTTACCAACAGCATGATAACTTTACAATACAATACAATGTTTTGTATTGTATTGTATAACTTTGGGCTAATGTTCCCTCTTCATCTATAGAGCGCAAGAACAGTCAATAAGAAGTCGGTCTGTACACAGTAGGCACAAGAGGAACTAATCTAAGACTTGACAGATTTCAGCTCACGACTGACGATGCAAGCAGAGGGCGAATTTGTGCTCAAATTGCACAACATACGTAACTACGAGCATCCTAGAGACGAGCACAAGGTCTCTGAGACAACATGTTCTCTGCAGCTCATTCGGCGTTTAAGCACTGGTTTTGCAGAAGCTCTTGTCTGAAACCAAGGCCGCCCAGCTCATTAAGCTGCCTCATATCATGAATGATAGGAGACAAAAGGCAGGTAGATAGAAAACACAGAGACACACACTATCCCTTTTCAAAAAGCACGGGCACTTGACATGCAAACACATTGGTGTGTAAAAAAAAAGAAAAGCTCTGCATTTACATGAATGTGTGCACACAGGTAGTAAGACAACAGGAGCGCACACGTGCATTCAAATAAAGGTCCATCATATAAAATCCTGGCAGGACCACAGTAGGACACAGCTCAACTCCTCCCCTCCCTACTCTACCTTCCTTCCTTTCATATTTTTTTACCCCTTTCATCTCTGTATTAGCTCTGTCAATTGTTTATCAAAAGCGGCGAGGAGGCGATCGGAGCCGGCCATTTGAAAGCTCGTGCTGCGAGATCCATTTTAAAATTCATGACGGGTTAATGGTATGTTAGTGGCAACATTAGGACCCGGTGAGCTTGCATCATGCTCATTCACATTGAAAACAGGCCGCTTCAAATGACTACTAAGCAGTCCTCGTTCTGAAAGGTAATTCATATTGTAATTAACTTTTCAATCACAGCTGATTAATTAAGACAAGCTCTAGTCTGTAATTATGCATCTATTTTTGACCCTAATGTGAATCACTGGATATTCCACAGATGTCAGCAGCTGCGATTTGAGCCAGTTTCCTCTCTGCGACTTAGAGATCTCAAAAGGCAAAAACTCACACCTGAACATTTTAAGCAGCGAGCACATTGTTGGTATCAGCTTAGATGTTTCAGAGCCGCAGGTCTTTATCACCATGATCTGCCACGATGTTTTAACCATTTTGATTATTTCAGCCTCTATTCAGAGAAATATCTTATAAAAGATGCGTCTTTCTTCTAATTCTGATGCACCGTGCAAAGGTAGAGAAGTGCACTTGATGTTACCGCTCCCAACAAAAACCTGAGATTAATAATTCAGTGAGGCGGTGGGATAGCTTTATTTTGTGTCCTTTGAGACTAAATCGTCTTTTATGTAAAACTGAATAAAAGAAAGGAAAGGGCTGTGGAAAAAAAAAAAAAAGTCGGAAAACTAGGCTGGGCCAGACTGCATCCCCCTGCCATTGTCAAGCCCGGTTGGTATCCTTATGGTGTCTCTCACTCACTCTCTTGTTCTTTGCTCACGCACAAACACGAGCACACAACACACACACACACCTCCTAACCCTCCTAGAGTAAACATACCCTCTCCATAACAGTGCGCGGTGAATCCGCTCATGCATCAGAATCTACCATCAAATATTTATCACCGAGCAGCAGTGATTTTGACCGTGTGCTCATGCTTTTGACAGCACTCGCCTGCTGCAATACTTATTGGAGTAAACACAGACAATCCGATATCGTTGTTCTTTTGAACACTCGTGAAAGAACTCAAAAGAACACCAAGTGTACAATATAATCCATCAAAACTTCACTGCATATTCTATAGGCTGTCTGGCCTGCGGTAAAAAGCACAGACATCACTGTGGACTGTATGAGAGATGATTTGGAAAAATAACTGGCAGACATTGCATTTTAATTTGCAGAAATGGCACAAATACTACTCCTGGTCTATACATGGAGAGGTGTTCTTCATGTATTTTCTAATTCAGGTCAACAAACTTTTGTTTTTGATCTAGAGAACACATGTAAAAGTATTTAATTCGCATGGACGCTTTTGTTTTTTCAGTCACACTTAAGATAAACATCATCTCTGGGTCTTGTCTACATGATTCATTTCATTTGCGGAACCTAATCATATCTGCATGCTGCATATTTGCTCGCTCTCCGTGACACTAGGCAATGTCTTCAACCAGCAGCTTGCAGCGAGTAACTCGAGTAACCTCGAGTAAATAAGTCGCTGGCATGGATCAGAAGACACATCTTCATGCTTGAGCACACACATTTAAAATGCCACCAAAACACCGTCCCAGATTCTGCCTTCAGTCAAATGACATCAAGTGCTCACTTACAGGTCCCTGAACGCCACAGTATGAAGCGAAATCAGCCAGCGGGCAGTACATGGAGCAATCAAAGAGATAAGCATCCCATTTAACCTGAGTAAAAATTCAAGCTACAGAACGTTCTGGTGTGTTGCGCTATCACGCTGTGCCACTGGATTCAAATAAGGAGGGTAAACTAGGTCATTGGTATGTAATGCTATGTAAACTGTCCCACTTTACCCCTTGCTGGACTCAAAATGGCGTTGGCTGAGGTGGAGTGTGTACAAGAAAGAGAAGCCCAGTGATTCAATGTGACAGTTATCAACATCCTCTGGCTAGTGAGAGGACATAGCTGTATAGAGCTGCAGAGCCCCAGTAATGGCAGACTCAGCCAGTAAACAGGTAAGAAGATGACTCACAGCTAAACAGAACACAGCGTCCAAAGAGCACAGAGCAGAGTAAGTGGAAGGCAACTGGGCATAAACAGCAAAAAAAAAAAAGGACACAACTCTCAAAAATTACCGGCATGGCCACTAAAAGTCTTTTTTTTAGTACATACCTTGCACAAAGTTACAAATGTGGTCGGTCATTTTAGCATCAATGTTTGCTTTTTACCTTCAGATATACACATTAAGTTCAGTTATTACCATGTTGTGAACATGGAGGTTTTGAGTGCTAAAAGCTCTATATTTGAAGTTTTTCTCCTACCTGAGCTGAGCGACACGGTGTCTTTCTCCCATGATACGACAGTGACGTAGGCCTCCACAGAAGCAGGAATAATGCACTTGAACACGGCTACACTCCCTCTCATAGCCTTCTGGTCAGCCACTCTGACTGTGTAGGGTTCCCGTGATACTATTGAACAATTAAGAAAACAGAATTAAAATTGTCTCATTTACAGGGCAAAAAAATGACATTATTATGCTTTTTTTTTTAAACATACAGGGTGAAGCAAACTGGGAAAGTTGCAAAGAAAGGGACACTTTCCATGGTAGTGGAAAGTGTAGCTTAAAGTAGAGACACAAGTTTCACCTAAAAAAAATGTAACTACAAAACTGGTACATGTTATAGCATGAACTTCTAATCTTATCTGTGTTTCAGAGAACACAGTCCACAGCAGGTATCAACCACCTTACACAACTCCTTGTAGCTATGTAGGAACAGATCAACGGAGGTGCATAACATGGGCTATTCAGACCCCCAGCCTCCGTCAGAATGCTGCTGAAGTTCTACTAGAGGTGGGACGCACCTCCTCAGTATACATTTAGGCATGGCTGGGCTAATTGGCATCCTCCACTCACCATTAGTTATTGCTGAGCTCCTCTCTTCCCCTGATTGTTCAACACATTTGGCCAAAAGTCTACTGATACAGTTACAAGACTGATCATTGACCTGTGCCCTAGGGTGTCCTGGTTAACATTCTTATGCGTGAACGTGGTGTTATTTATGGACAAATATTCCAATGCTAGAACAGTGCTTGGATTCAGATCATTCAGATTTTTCTTCCCAGTCGCTTCCCTCCAGTTTTACTGGACCCAGTAGGACAATGGTGTCTCCAACTTCCATCACCCTACTCAGGGACTCCAAGAAACTACCAGAAACTCAGAGCTGTTATTTTGTGCTTTACAGTGAGGATCTCTTTTTTTGACACTAGGGAAAACCCCAGTTTTCAGACACTAAGCTTGGATGATACAAGTATGCCCACCTCTGTCCGACATTGCCCTGTCCAATCACTGAGGGCAATAGCAGATTGGACTAAAGTCCAGCCTTCTCCAGTAGACTGCTTCCAAAAGCTGTGCATTGAAGTCCAACATTATCAGGCCAGTTTCTCCTAATCTAAAGTGGTACCTTAGGTTTCTTCCCAAAGAGAGAAGTGACCTTGCATGTCCTGAGAACAACTTGGGATTGGACCATCAAGGGTTCTGCCTGGCAACTGTCTGATCTATACCTACAGATCAATCATTAGTTGCTCTAAGCCTTTAAGCAGCATTATTGTAAGATTTTGGACCTTTGCTGGACTTAACCACTAAACTACAAAAAATAACACACTATCAGTACTACAAGTGTTGTACACTCAGTCTGTTAAATTCATACCCATGCAAGTTCCCCCATCATCACAATAACAACAAGTCCTTCAAACCCTTATCTGGAGACTCACCGGCTTTGATGTGGACATCCTGACTCCTAATCTTGCCAGAAGGGTTTTCGGCAGTGCAGTAGTACGTGTTGTCATGGATCAGCTTGCTAAAGCTGGATGGCAGGAAGTTAAAGATCTGGAGGGTTCCATTGGGGTGAACGTGACGGATGCCGGGGACATCGTAGATCTCCTCGCCGGTAGCCAGATACCACCGCAACGAGGCAGGCGGCGCACCCCCAGCAGGACAGGGCACAGAGGTCCCTGTGGTGCTGGCAAATACTACCTCTTGCAGAGATGCATTGACAAAGTATAAGCTGGAATGTAGGTCTTCACTGAAAACTGGAAAAGAAAAAAAATAGGAGAACATCACAATCTGTGGTTTTGATTTTATATATCAGTCTTTCATTTTTAAATTTTGCAGTAATTATTGCTGAAAGCACCACCTTAACATAAGTTGATAAATATGCTCTTGATATTAAGCTCTTGATATTTAAGTATCAATTTAAATTAGTTAAGATGAAGAAGATTGAATCAGTATTTGTTAAAAAATCTCTGACTCCAAGTGTTGCTTATTCATTGCTCATGATCAGCAGTTATGGATTCATCAGTGTATTCCCATCCCTGGGATTTTGGGAACATTAAATTAACATAAACTCCCATCAATTATGAAATAAGGTCCACGGCCGTGATTATGTTCATGCTTCAGTTTAAACTGGCATCACTGTAAAGAGAATGGCATTAAATGTAGTTAGTGCAGGAGCATTCTCAAGCGTATAGGAGGGTAATAAATGTCAATGTTGGATCAATTAGCTGCATATAAATCTACAGCTGTTTGATTTCAGAGTGAAGAAGCCAAGGCAGCAGATGTCTACGATCGGAGGTTCTGTGAAAAGACAGTTTGTTTGTATTTCAGGCAAAAATACAGCATTTGTGTGTGTATGCCTTGTCGCCTCAGCCTGGTGGCAAAGCTCTGCAGTAAATGGCTTACAGTGGCACTGGCAGCTGGCTTGGACCCTCTCTGGGGAGAAAACATTTTAGCACTTCATAAATTCCTAACAAGGTTTCAAATTGCAGACATTTCCATCCTTTTCTCTGCTCCAGTAGCTCTGAACTAGCAATGAGACACTCCACTGACCTGCACATGTACACATGCAAAACACTCATTTGAAGATTAGGAATTCAACACACAAAAATTATTATGGAGGTAAGGATCACTGCTGGAGCCTTTCTCCCGAGAAAGGAATATGCAGATATATTGAAAAGTTGGACAGAGACCTATATTTTCAATGTTATATAAACTACACTACACCACTACACTAAAAAAAAAACCATACAGACATTTCATTTAAATGTTTTGACTCTAGTTCAGGGCAGGATAACTATTTATCAAAATACGAACAGACAGTATATTTTTCTGTGAGATTATAAAGCTATATATTTGCTACATTAAGGTTAGATAAAACAGTGATCTGTATATTGCCCCCCACTACAGTATTTTCTTATAAATGTATTTTTTCTTACAAAATAATTTAAATAATATTATATTATAAGGGGTAAACTGTGCTTCTGCAAATAGACAGCAAGTGAAAGAGTTTTTTTTCCCCCAGGAATATGAATAAATGGCGAAAATAACCTTATCTTTTATGTTAGCTCTAGTTAGCTCTAGTTTAAATTAGCGCTATAAAGGCTAATGCTAATTTAAAATAAAATACGAAATAAACGAGCTAACACTCATATTAGTAGCATTCAAACCCGCAAAAAACTATGTCAAAAAAGTGCACTCATTTTAGATGTATTTGAAACTTCTACATTAAAATGTTTAGCGCAAACAAAGTTATTTTTTCTTTTTTCTTTTTTTTTAGCTAGCTAGAAACCCACAAATGGGATGGTAGCTGTTTATTTTTCCTGTAATAAAACACACTGGTCACATATGTTTAAAAAACAGAATCATATCAATTGTTATGTCAAATTAAACAATGCTGTTTTTTCTACTGAGACTGTAATATCACAGGTATCACTGCAATATCTCACCATGCCTGCCTGGTCTCCCTGTTGGCAAGAATGCAGCCTAAATTTTATTACCAAAAAGGAGCAAAGTGCCTTATGTGGCTTGCATTATAGCTTTTAGGGGGCTCTAATCACCTTTGTGAGGAAAAATGTAAAACACAATAAAATAATATATTTATAGAAAACACATTTTTGATGCTGTAATTATGGTTTTTAACATGTCAGCTGTGACTCAGACTGTAGTACAGCCCACAAGTAGCAAGTACCAATCAATCAATGTCTGCATCCCTTTTTTATACAATACGTGACTCTGCTTGCTGCCTGTCTGCAATATGTATCTGCCTGTCCTAGAACATGCCCATATGCATACATGCAAAATATTTTCTGCAGATTCATTTGTTTAAACGGATGATAAGATGTTTACGCAACTCATTATGTTTCTCAGATATGTGGAAAAAATAGGTATTTGTTAAATATAGTGTATTATATAGTTTATATCTTATAATATATATTGCATATACAGTTTCTTCAACAATATATAAAGCAGATTGTGTAAATGTCACATATGCGTTTATAGAAAGACTGACTTTTTAAGAGTGGGTGGTCCAAATAAAATTTCTGCAATGTGCACTATATATGCTCCCAGCAGAGAAACTTTCATATACCTGTACAGTCTCTAACATCAAAAAGTTTTAGCCAATTTAAATATTTTAAGACGCTGTGGGATTGTGCGCCGGGTTCTCGATGGGTCTGTGGCACCGGCTAAGATGAAAATAATACATCAAAGTCATATTAAATTCTGATTCATTCTCTTTTTCCAGCTGGCACTGGGAGTATCAATCTTCTCAGTGCTCTGTTGATAATACAGATCGGAGGTGGTGGTGGTAGTAGTTTTTTTTTTGAGGGGGGGGGGGGTTCAGCCTCACCTGATGGTGCTCAAGGTTAGTGAGAAGGAGAAGACACTTTAAAATCACTCGTGTCAAGATATTTTAAACATACTGCTTTGATTCGTTTTCATCCAGCAGAGAATTTCCCTCGTGTGAAATCCAAAATATACAGCTGATTATGCTAAAGACAGTTTGTGTTGTGAATGAGGTGTGTGTATACATGTAGTAAAACGTTATATTTTGTAAACTTCAATTGATTTGATTCGGGGAAGTAAGTGAAGAAAGTTTGTCAATTTTATTTAAACGAAATTAAAAAATACACATAATGTTTTTTCTTAATTTAAAAAAAAAAATCCAGTTACAAACAGCTAGCACACTTCAAAGTTTTCCGATCAAATTATTCAAGTGAAGTTAATTGACTCTTGAAGATGTTACAATAGAAAATGTCTCGAGAGAAGATAGATTAAAGAAGTGTGCGGCCGCTTGAAAAGCTTCTATTCTTCACGAGCATCAGAGAAATTGGATTAGGATTTATGCCACGGCTGTTTTGATATTCGCCTATTTCACATTTAAAAGTAGGTGAGAGCTATTCAATTTAGACTGGCTGAGTGAGATTGATTTAATTTAACAAAGAAATGGACTCTGGTGAAAGTGCGCATATCGCTGCACTGCTCGTTTTCCTAATTGACTAAACTCAGGAGCCAGACCGCAAAATGCTGTGATGACGCATGTACATCACTCCCCTCGACCTCACAAAGAGCAGCAAGTCATGCCCCAACAAATGGCCTCAGGGTCCAACCACTTACTACATTGCCCGGGAGGAAATCAGTAATTGGCATAATTTTTCATGAGCTCAACTGTAAAAGGTGAAATAAATGACACTGTTCAATAATGCATTATATGCATCTATAATTGACGGTGATTTTTTTTCGGGATCTTCAGAGGGACAGGAGGAATGAGGAAAGCTGTTTTATGTAAACCTTAACTATCACAAGAACTTTAATATTTACCCTCTTTTAAATGTAAGCTTTTTATTCACTAATCTGGTGCTTACTGTCATAGTTTTGAGTGCTATTCTTGCAGTTTCCTATAGCTAGCTCAAACCCAATATTGCAGAGATTGTATTTTGTTTACACGTTGCACTTCTGTAATTCCCACTGTTTATGCAACTGGCTTAGGAAGCAATGAGACAGATATTGGAGCAATAATGTTAAAAACGATCATTATTTACTATTTTTAAGACTTTCAAAGCTATAAAGAAATCTCTACAGGGCTGAAGTGTATGTGTATGAAGTGTTTGTGTGTGGATAGCGTTATAGCATGTAAGAATATATAAGAACGTATATAAACACATCAAACGCGACTATATCACCAAAAATAAATAAACACATATAAAATCACACTATTACTTACATCAGCGGTCCCCAACCCCCAGCCCACGGACCGGTAATGGTCTGTGAGTCGTTTGGTACCGGACCACGAGAGTTGAGGCTTGGGTGTAAAATTTATGGTTTTCGGGGTTTTTATCAGGGTTTTTTTTTTAATCATTTTTATCGTTAACTCGGTTTCCCTGGGTCTTTCCCCGTGTGTTATGAATAAATCTTCTTCTTTTTTGGTAGCGGTGCTGGGTTTTTTTTTTTGTATTTATCCACAAACCCTTAAAGGCCGGTCCGTGAAAATATTGTCCATGGCGCAAAAACGGTTGACTTACATGGAATAATATTAGATGAGATGTGTTTGTGATTCTGATTCATAAAAGCCCAATAGAGGCTCTCCTTTTAGCTCTGCTTTGGTCTCCACCCGCTCCTGCTAAATGCTACACTAAGTTCACCAGCTAGATGCCAGCTGTCTCCATCTTTTGTTTGGTTATGAACCAATATGTATACATATTTTTTCACCTTAGAAGAGCTTTCTTGTAAAACTAAAGAGGCGTGAAGAGTAAACAGAAGTTATCCATCATAAAACAATAAAGATGCAAGACACAACAGTGGTGTGTAACGACAGGTGATCCTTTTTGGAGAGTTTATTGCTAAATAAATTGACCCATTGACCATATAAAAATATTCCTTAGAGCACCATTTTGTATTGTGTTATACTGTGTCCTTGTTCTATAGTGTTTCATATGTGCATTATACACATAAAAACATCACGTAAAAGTTTAAAGGTTTTTATTGGGAAGGTAAGATATGGGAAAATTAGCTCTTTGTTTATTGCCATCTGCTTTAATGGGACGACAAAGGTAGGTAGTGTGTCTGTTGTTAGACTGCCACACAGATATTTAAACATAACTATACAGTCATTTGTTGCAGAGATGTTGTAATCTATTGTCTGTTTAATGTTATAACTGAAAAACTATTAGAAAAATCTGTTTATTGAGTGCTTGACCTTTTGATGATCTGTTTCAGAGAAGCTGTAAGAAGCTCCTACAGAATTACTGTATATACAGCAAACAACACCTATTATGAGCCATAGCTGTGCTCCTTTCCACAGCATAACTGATCGGCTGACAGGCTGTTACCATCCACAGCAGAGCCACGTAAACAGTGAATCAGTGTTAATGCAAGGTAATAAAGATTAGTATACATGGTTGATTCCACAGGTCCTGAAGTCCTTGACTCGCCGCTTAATTATTTTTCAGCCTGACACATGCTCAAAACATGCTACAGTCACTTAAAGTTTGTGTGATGTTTTCCTCTCTCGTGTGTCCTTGCAAGTTAAGATGAATGGTCCCGGTGCCACATGGGACTTCTCATCCCACACCAACATATTCCATCTTTTATGCAGCTGCTAGCTTTTTTGTCATGAACTCTCTGTGACATGTGAAGAAGAGAGAACAGCAGAAAGCAAACAAGAAGGGGCAAAAAGAGAATCAGAGAGGTAGTGGGATTGATTCAGCTTCCCATATTTCAGGGGGCACTTGTGTTGCATCTGTTGAGCGAGCAGATCCATTGTCTGAGTTGTCAACGCCACCGCAGCATGGGGACTCTGCACTGCATGGTAGCGTGGCACCGGGTACCTCATAGTGACAATGTGACAGCAGGAACCTTGGGTAATTAAAGCAGCTCTGTGCTCTGTGCCCTCAGGGCATGTCTGCCTGGGATGTGGAGATCATACCTGGCTCACTCACATTCAACACTAACAGCTGAAGCAATTTTCAACCTTAACAAATTCCTGCTCTGTGCATTTATGGATAGTAGCATTAGTGTGGTGTAGGCAGCGCTCGAGCATGTGATCAAGCTTTATTCCCAGCGGCTAAAAATAGGGCCTTGACCTGTGGGTGACCCAAATTTGAAATACACTGTACAGGTACACTGCATTTCATTTAATCTGATTACCATGGATGAAAATCATATTTCACCAAAGTAAGTTTTTTTTTCTTTACATCAGTCTACGAACTTGAAAGCAATATGTGTAGAGCTATGTATAGAGCGAGGAGCTCTGATACAGGGAGATGATAACCAGCCAGGGCCAGGGAGTCCACTGTGAGTAAGCATTCCCACTGATCTGATCTGCCCAGAGGCAATACACCATGCATGGAAGTTAAATGACTGTATTCCAATTTGCTCTCATGAATATTAAGCAGGGCTGTGACAGAAAGGGCTGGCTGTATGCAAGCTGCTGATCCACACCGACAGATCAGTCCTCTGATGTCTAGGAGGGGCGGGTAACTCTAAAAACGAGGCCCCCACAGCAGATGAGCCTCCTCCTCCTCCTCCCTGGTCTATTTTCATGTCTTAAATGGGCCAGAGTGGCTGGCTGTCTCATCAAGGGAAAGCCAGAGACCCTGGACTGGTTCTCAGTTAGTATAACTAAGCAATAAAGACGTTGATGTCTAAATTATGCTGCTGCTACTGCTGATGATGATGAGTGCAAGTGAATCTGATGAGGGATTATACCGTAGCAAACTATAGCAGCTCCCTCTGCTGCTGCTGCTGATGAATAAAAACCTCCACTAGTAAAAATCTAATATTGCTATGTAATATAACAAGCGCACTAGAAGGTGGAGGGAAACCAAGGTCTGTAATAAAGTAAACAAAAAAGCACTGCTTTGAAATTGTTGCATATATCCACTGCAGATTTACAAGGAGTTGGATTTTACTATGTGAACCTGGAAAACGCTGCTACTGAACCGCAGCAGCTTCTCCAATTAGACCAAACTTATTACAGATGATTTAAGATTTCAACACCTGCAGTTTTACCTATTAATTAAAATAATTTTCTAATTTTACTAAGACCTGAGGAGAGCAGCACTGCGCTGTTGCCTCTCCTCAACCCAATTAACATGAATAAAAACCGTGTATTTATAGAAAGCTAATGCTAATCCTTTTGACAAACAGGCACAGGATTGTTTGTTATAAATATATTTTAGGGGTGATTTATTCCCACAGGGTGCAACATTGATGGTGTGCTGTATAAAGTAATCCAGCACTGCTAAAAAGAAGCATTTAGTAATGTATTTACTGTATAAACCAATAAATTTTTTGTATGTTACATAAAATAATCAGAGGACTTTCCCGTGAACTCCACAGTGGGGGTTGAGTTGTTATCTTTTAATTTTAATAAGTTTGCCAGGTGAAAGTTGATTGAGAGGAGCGAAGATACGGTTTATTTTTATACACCGATTAATAATGTAAATGCTTTTATTTGTGTGAAGGAAACATCAAATGGAAGGAACCAAGTAATAATCAAAGCAGCACATAATCTAGCGAGGGTCTCATTTAATCACTGATTTATTATCTCTGCAGACTCACCACATACATACAGGCATGCTGGATGCCTTTTACATTTAAAATGATGTTACCTTTTTAAATGTAAAAGAAAATGTATCAATGAATCAATTTTTATTTATTTATTAATAGCAGTTCATCTATTTTAGCCAGCTAGAAAACTTTGATTAATTGGTGCTACGTAGCGCTCTGCTAGGATTAGCTAGGCTAATTCTAGGCTAAAAAATAATTATTATTATTTTGGTCCCAGTCTGTTTCAATGTTTCCTACACATACACCATGTATATAGTTCCACTCACATATGTATACATATACACTGTTTTTTATTTTATTCTAGTTATTTATTTATTTATTTTCCGCCTTCGTTGTATATTGGTTTCTCTTCTTCTTACTTTAGCACCTTTGTGGTTCAGCTACCCAAATTCGCTGCGCAAGAAACTGCACAATGACAATAAAAAGCTCTAAGTCTCAAATTCCAGTCAGGACAGCTGTTGCTGCTTTTTCGGAGCATTTTTGGTGGAAGTTTAAAAAGTTTTAACTCCAGTATTGGTGAGTGAAATTATTCTACTTTGTTAGTCTGGCACTTAGCACCAGTTAGCAGGTATCTGTTTTTGTGACGTTTATGGATGTAGCTTGCTAACCCAACTTTCCTTTCATCTAAATACAATAACTTCTCACTCGTGCTACTACACATATGTAATGTGCTCACTTATAAGATACCGGTAGCATTGTTCTGCTTGCCTAGAGTCATGGTAAAAAGAAAGTAGCCCATCTGTCAATATTAAGGTTTATATTGTAGAACAGTTTGGTATACAAAGGAGTTTGTGATCAATTCAAAGACTGCAAGGCGCCCAGGCCCTGTGCTGCAGAATAAGCCGCAGTCATCTCCAGCAGCTCTGTGGAGCTCTGTGCCCAACGTCTGACATGAGGAGTTTTGTTTTCTATAAACACAACACTGTGCATTACGGTCAGAAATCTCCACTTTGGTCTCATTTGTCTAAAGGACATTGTTACACAGGTCTTGTGGGCTTGTTGCAACTTTCTTAGCTGTGCCGTCATGTCCTTTTCAGTGACAGTGTCTTCTCCTGCCTTCACCCTTCCAAACAAGCCAAACCTGTTCATTCTTTTTTTTAATTGTACTGTCATGAACTTTTAACATTTAACATGCTAACTGAGGTCTGTAAAGTCTGAGATGTAGCACTGAAGGATTTGTTGCAGTTTCTCGGCTTCTCATTGCTCAGTCTGACCTTGTGGTGAATTTGCTGGGAAATTGACTCCTGACAAGACCGGCAACTGTCTTGAATGTTCACTGTAGAATGATGGACTTCAGACTGTTTGGAAATGGTCTTATAGCCCTTCCCAGATTAATAGACGGCAGCGGTTGCTTCGTTTAAAATAGTTACTGATGTCTTTCCTCTGTGGCATCATGTTAACACACACCTGAATGCTCCGGACCATCAAACTGCCAAACCTGTCTCATAGAGGGCCTCCCATGCTCTGATGATCAGTTAATCAAGTCCATTTGACTAGCAGGACCTGGCTTCTACTTACCCTTTTAATTCTTGTGGAGGCCACAAGTTTGTACTTAGTTTTTCACACACTTTGTCTACATTTTGGCTTAATTTTTGTTAAATAAATAATGACGCAGTGTAAGATCTGAGGTTCTGAGGTTGTATTTTCCTAATTGCAAGATTATTATGTTTGATACATAAAAATTTAGAATTTAAAGAGGATATGCTGTATATTTTCTGCCACAGTTTTTATTCAAATAATACATCGCTAAATCAGTAACCTATTCTCTTAAGAAACATATGCAAATACATCCTTTAAAGAAGTAAGTCCAGCTTCATCGAAGAGTCTGCGTTGCTATGGCTCTATATTTATAATGATGACTTTATAGAACAGTCAGGCCCAGGTTTGTCAGAAATAGACATCATAATCTTCTATCCTTTAAGACTGTCTGTATGTATTCAACAGGTTTGATTGAGCCTTCACTGGATATAATCAAATCACCTCCGAAATAATCTAATGGTCAACATACACTGCCTTTCTTGATAACATGATTAAGCAGCAACATTCTCACTGAACAGATGCTTTTTCAGTCTACCAGAGGCCCAACCTCAGTTAGACAAGCAGATATCACACATACTGGACAAGCAACCTTATTATGTCACCCAGCATTAAGTCTAAGGGCCTTCAGAAAAGTTGCTGCTGTTGGATTTATCATAACTGCTGTCCACCTGGATGGTACCTAGGGAGCTCCATGGTGGTTTCATAGTATATGAGAAGCTTCTGAAGAGGCTGACCTGACACAGATAGCCTTTGGCCCTCAGGCTTTGTTATTTTATCCGTGCCAGCTAAATCTGTTAGGTAGCCATGGTACACCTGTGCAAAATATGCAGAGGAAACTTTTTCTGTTTACTTAGAAGTCAAAGCAAACACCTGATTTCACAACACAAGCATCGGCAAACTCACATAACCAACTCGATTTACGTACAGAGGAGGTGCAACAGAGATAGTTAAATCCAGACCACAGAAAACTGATTGTCGATATTAGCTCTGAGGAAATAATGCAGGTTCTGGGTGTCTAAACATAGCCAGAAGCAAGCAGCTACAATGAGCAAACTTTGTTCCGCAGGAGTTGACACTGAAAGGAAAGACAAATTAAACTTGTTGCCAGCGAACACGATTTGCAGATATCTTCACCATCAGCATTTGGATGTTTGTTTGCTAACGCGACGCCCATGCTCAGAATCACATATGCTTTTTTTGGTTTCTTCCTGTTCTGTCAGCCTTTTTCGGTGTTTTTAAATGAGCCGTTGGTTTGAATTGCACTATCATTTTAAGCCCGCCTTGTTCTTCCAGCTGATTGCAGCGTCCTTATTAGCTTTTTTGCGACCCTCCTGAACTCGATTTTGAGAAGTGCTTTACACTTGTGATTTTATTGCTAGCAATACTGCACAGGTAATAATACAATTATTGCCTCGGTTACCCTTTTAAGATACATACCACTGTCCCTGTTTTGTCCAAGAGATGTCTGTGACCAGCAGCTGGTAGAGTGTGTTAATGTTGATGTCACAGCAGCTGGCTGCTCTCATCCTGTTAGCTCTGCCTGCCATTATCAGGCCCTCCAACCGCCACCACCTCCTCCCCCTCCAAAGCTGCTGTGATTGCTGCTGCGTGCCGTACTCATTTTAATACTCCAGACTCATTTGACCGTCTTTATGGACTTATCATATTAAACATTTATCACAGCCATTTCCCTAAATCAAGCATGTTTATTCAACACTTAGGGGACCACAGCCGGGATCCTTTCAGCACCCCCACCCCCGGCATACTCACACATTTCACACACACACACACACACACACACACACACACACACACACACACACACACACACACACACACACACACATCTTTATTTTCTCCTTTTCCTTGTTTCTCTCCGTTCCTCCTCTACTCTCCCTCAGCCCCCCTGGCTTGCTTTATTACAGTCCTCGTTTCCCTCTGTGCGCCTGCCTGAATAAAATGAGAGGCAGTTTTGTACAGTTTCTTCCCTTCTCCTTTCCGGTCATCCTTTCCTCCAGTGGCTAGGACACGAGGGGAATTGTGCTGTGCGAAGCCGAGCAGCCAAGCAGACACAAATGTATTCTGAGCATTTAGTCCTTTGAATGAATCGAGTTTTAATTTAATCATCTGATCAAACACTAATTAGCATAATCACTTGTGGGGATGGATGGTCTAGATAGAGACACAGAGCAATACATAATAGACCTCGTCTATGTGTTGTTAAATGTCTGCAGGACGCTTAAAAACACATACAGTATATAAATGTTACAAGCTTCTAGGGACCCGTGCGGGGCTTTGCCCAAATTACCTCCTCTTGCACGAACAACAGAGGCAAGTCTCTATTTTCTTCAACAGCACATCCCCAGCAAAGTGATATATTCACTGCTACACTACCCTACAATCAAATGCACTGAAGCCAGGCCCCGCGTCCTCTTATTTGATCTTGGACAAGATGGCTTACTGCAGCATCACACCTTGGCCTGAGCAAAGGAGGTCTGGGAATTCTAGGAATACCACAAAGTGCTAAGATTATTGACAATGCACTCAGTCTCACACCGGGCCGAGGGATCGATGAGTGGCCAGAAGGACATAAATCACACTCCTGTGGCTCCACTCCATGTCACACACTAACCCACCCACCCCACTTCCCAATTAAACTCACGTACGCACTGGTTTGCATGCACACAGGAACACACACTCCGTAAAGCCTCCCGACACATTATATATATACTTCACATAAACACCAGGAAATACAGCACTACCTTCCACATCTCATACATACACACACACACACAGACATATTCTCACACACACCTTACAAACAAGATGACAGCGCTTTAAAAATGGCCAGCTAAAAATAACCGCCACTAACTTGGTCTTAAATCTTAGCATCTGTGCCAGGTTTAAAAATAAGGAGCAGTGTCAAGAAACCAAGCTGGACCCATTTGTCTTTCTGTCACTCTGTCTATCCAGCTTTGCCTCCTCCGTTATCCCATAGCCTACTTTAATATTCGGACAACGGAGCATGAGACACTGGGACAGACTTGATGATGAAATATCTCCAGGAAATGCATTTTTGAATAAACTGACTGAGATGCAGATTTGAATATACAAGGAGGGTCCATGAAAAGCCAAGCTCAGAGGCATCACTGGAAAGAAAGAGACAGGCTGGCAGACAGTTGGTGAGCCACAATACATCAGGCATGCATCATGCTAAGGACAAAGTCACGCGAATCAATTCAGCCTTGGGCTACCAAGTGAGTCGAGTTCAATTCCTGGACCTGGCATGTGGACGACTGGATTAACAGGCAGTATTTATGAGGTGCAGTGTGATTGTTTGTCTCTAGGGGTGATGGCTAGCAAACTCGTCGCACCTTCAACACCTGTCTTCCACAATGGGCAAAAACTGTGGTGGGATACTCACCACAAGTGAGCCTGCAGACACACACACACACACACACACACACACACACACCGATGAGACCCAAAAGGGACTACTGGTGTGCTTGCATGTTTTTATATTTGACACAAGCATTAAATAACATTTCTCTGTCTTGTTTGGAAAAAGGGAATCAAAACTGGATTAAATTTCACAAAACCAAGTTTCTTCTTGCAAAACAGCAGCACATAAAAACTGCAAATAGAGAAACAAGGTTTTGCTTCTAATGAACTCATTTGGGGGGGGGGGGGGGGGGGGATATTGACACAAAGGCTCATGCAACCTTGTAACAATATAATCTCATGTTTAGAATAATTGCTATTTAAAGCAAACATCTGATTGGAAGCAGATCGCAAACTAAAGCAAGTTAGCAAAGCTAACTTACAACACTTTAAACCCAAAAGACACAAAAGTCATTGAAAAGATTGAGTAGTTTAATTAAATTGTGCTACTAACACTTTGGGTTTGATGACACACATTTTGTTTATTTTTGAATAAACTATACTTCAATAACTTGAAGTCAGTTCCTGCCTAACATTTGGAGACCTCACTGCAACTATGAAAAACAAATAAATGAAAGAACATTTTGGGTTGTTTTTTTTTATGTGTAGTTGCCTGGTGAGTGTGTTGAAATTAGTTTTTTGTTTTTTTGTTTTACACACCTTCATTTTTGACCAATTGCAATTAGGTGTGCAACCAACTTGTCACCCAGGGGTTGATTGTGCAACAACCCTCTAACTATTTTGGATTGTAAGGTTATTGCAGAGGTCACCTGCTGGGAGGCAACCTGTCTCCAAACAATCGCAGTGTGACTGCAACCACTCCCAGACAGATTGGCGAAGGTTTTCAGATAACTTCTGTCCGATTGCCAACACGTTGCAGTCATCTGAGTCAGGACCCGTCTCTTTCTAATTGGCTTTCTACTTATCTGGTTGCTAACTGATTTTATTCTGGTTATAGTCCTTTATAAAAAGTGAGGTTGCTGAGTGCCTGTGTCATTTTGCACTTAAATTGCCATCTTGCAGAAACTATGTCACTATTTATGGAGGAATTTCTGAATTTCAAATCAGACGGAAACCGACTTGCAACAGATCTGCAAGTTTTCATCATTAATCGCCACATTATCTCAGACAGATCTCACAAACTTGCCAGCTTAACCCCATTCAGTCAAACTGAGAGCAGACTGACTGTAATATGCCATTTTATCCCACCAAAATCACTCTGAAGACAGCAGCTGACTGCGAGTGCACACAAACCTGCTCAAAGGCAATGATATGGCAAGCTATTTTACAATATCCTTGGTCTGACGTCACTGTTACATAATTTAAAAAAGGCAATCAGCTTCCTCAAATGTTTGAGTGCTTTTAACTTATTTGGGCAAAGAGAGCGGGCCACAGCGTACTGTTGTATCAACACATGTTTATTCATTCAGTATCTTCTGCCTGTGCTGATCATGTCACAGTTGGTTAACTTGTCATATTAAGACTGATAATGTACAGTACAGTACAATACAGAGTACTGATAAAATGATAAAGTTGACTATGTAACAGGTTTTGTTGGTGTGTTTGTAACTGGGATTAACCAAACTCCAGGTAATATACGATTTTTTGATTGAATGCTGTTGTAGGTTGCGTATAGGACCTTGTTTCATTCTTGATGATCCACATGTTTGATTTGGGAAAGATTTTACACTTTATACCTCTCCTGATGCAACCCTGCAGATATATCCAGGTTTGGAACTGAAACTGGGAGTACACTGGCTCGAGACCCCCTGTTATGGTGTATGGTTTGGAGACAGTGACACTAGCTGGAGGTGGCAGAGTTGATGATGTTTAGACTTGACCAGGATGGACAGAATTACAAATGAGTACATCAGAGGGACAGCTCAGGTCAATCATTTTGGAAACAAACTTTTGACCTTGAAAAAGTTTTATTAAATCAGAATTAGCACCTTGCAGTAGATCTTCACGTTTCAGGTTTGGCATCAAGAAGAGAGGTCTGTAGGTCTGCGGGTCTGTTATTGAGACACTCACTGGGTCTTTTGCCATAAGTGGGCGTGTTCCAAACTACTTTGAAACTAAAATCAACAGAAAACCACTTCTGCACAGGAGAGCAGAAGTGGTTTTCTGGTCTTTTTTAAACTGTCAAATAAAGCTTCTACACCAGTTCCCCCACTACAGTACCTGTGCAGTGTAACCCAGTAATATAACATGTCACTTTGACAGGTGCTGAGTGAATTAAAAACATCCTCTCTACTGAGAACCCTCTCTGAGAGGGAAACCCCCGCCAGATGTACTACAGCCTCACTTTGCACGCATGATCAAACACCTACATCTGGGTGCTGAGGGCTTTTCTGCTCTTCCCCGCAGATGCTAAATGATATCGTTAACATTTTAATGCAAGAGACATTTACACGCGGGCTTGCGCAATTACACCTCCGATTCAGTGGAATCCTGTCAGACACAGTGTGATCGGTAATTAGATTTTACATTGGGTGAAATGCAGCACACACACATAAGCACGCGCGCACATGCACAAGTCACCAAAGCTTGCTCCTAATTAGGGAGCTAGACAGGCTCGAGGAGGTATGGTACAGTAGAGTAGCCCTCATTATACAGCTGGGATGTATGAACTAGGGGATATCTATTATGATCACACATCAGGATATCCATTACCCAACATTAGCACCTCTTTCAACTGGAATCGCGCGCAGAGTTCAAAACGTAACCCAACAAACCTTCGCACAACTCAGACAAGTGAGGAAGAGTTAAGTGGGTTTGTAAACTTAATTTAGCCCATTAGATATTCAGATCAGCGTGAGACTGCACAAGATGATCTATCACTTGACTGTACGCTGGGTGCTTTCATGGGGTAATTTGATTTCAAGAGCTATGATACTGCTTGTGCAACCAAATCCTAATTGGTAATTAGTAAACAGACTACTAGTCGTGAGTGCAACAATAAGGGTGGTCAGGTTTCTCTCCATTTGCTTTACAGACCCGGCTGCTGGGAGGCCGCTGATCTTTAGACATTTTTACAGAGGCATCTCCGACAAAAGGAGGCTCTCATCACTGCACTGGCTTTATCGCCTTCATGTAGATTTATTACCACACAAACACTCGTCCCACCTTCTATTTGCAGCCAAGTTCAATCTATCCATCCACCCCAGTCTCCGCAGCATTTCCATCCAGTGTTGCAGGTTGCTAATAATGTGGGGTCATGTAAAATTGGCAGGCTAACTGATGTTGGCAGCTATTTACTGTACTGTAAGCTACACTGGGATGGATGCTCAGGAAGAGCTTCCTTATTTCCGTGTGTGTGTGTGTGTGTGTGTTAGAATGTGTGTGTGTGTGTAGTCCGCGAAAGGTCACAGCTAATTGAGATCAAAATTTGATTGCATGATTTCCTGACCTCTACATAATAGTTCGTTTATTGAAGAAATACGAGATAAGTCCTTTTTAAGTCACGAGCGTCGGGTTAAGCCGCGTGCATGTCTACAAATCATCGCAGTCTTGGTGGGGACTCTGTGAGAAGCCTTGTCTCATTATATCTTTGCAACGAGAATTTGAATAGGCCGGTTTAGCTTGCTGTAGTTTTGCCCAGAGGCAACTTTCAGGCAGAGATATTTAATGGTTCCTCTCCTGTACTGATGACTGAATTTATAGATGCTACTTTGATAGGTGCAGGAAATAGCAAGAGCATAAAGTCTTAAACGGAATACAAAAAGTAATTGTGCCTCTTGGCTGGTGAATGTGTCAGACTTAACATTTTAATTTTCATAAAAAGAGTAATAAGGACCGGGGTTGTCTTTTGCTTCCTTTTGATAATAAACAATCAATTGCAAAGATAAGGAAAGCAATTAAAATGTGACATTTTTGAGCATTGTGTGGTTGCGAATCTGTTTCCCTTTCTTTAATTGAGTTCATTAAGCCGATATCCAGTGAATGTACGCAAAGAACACAGAGAACCCAGAAGCGCTGTGAGGTGCTCGGTTATAATATGGTTGCTTATAACACCTGTGGACACAACGATGTAACGAGATGTGATTAGCTTTGGGTCGGGAGATTCCAGGTCAGCCCGGTTTGCAGACAAACTCACAGTTCCCATCAGGAATAGTCTAATATTTCCACAGGTGTGCCATTTTTTTTTATTTTTTAAAAAGGTTTCCAGTTTGTGAAGAATTATTAAACCCAACTTAGTGACTGAAATCATCCGGTTATCCAATGTTATGAACGGGAATTCTGAACTGCATGGTATTTTCTTTGCACAACACCACATCATATGGCTTTCTTTCCCCCCATACGGTGAAGAGTGAATGGGTGAACGTTTTAGGACGCAGCCCCTAACACCCATTAAGGAGGTTACCATAGAGACAGGCCAGTGTGCACATGATAGGCCTAACTCTGAAACAGCAAGAACTGTCTGGAATCCAATCTCCGTGCTGGCTTCCATCTACAAGGTCATTCATTCATTCTGACAATGACTACTCAGCCGATGAACACCTCATTTTCATGATAATCAACCATATATATATAGCCAGGGTCCTGTACATAATGGGAAAATCAAATATAAATAATAGAAAAAGGTAAAGATACTTTAAAATTCACTTATATACACACACACACACACACACATATATATATATATATATATATATATGTGTGTGTGTGCGTATGGGTGTGTAATGATTGCAGTGCAAATAACAAGCACAAAAAGTGTAACGTCTGCACTCAAGGCTGTCTATTGCTTAATCCCTATCAGTTGCCTCAGGCCTCCTCAATAATCCCTTAAGCAATAAACGGACACAATCTTGCATGGCAGTTGATCTAATGTCAGAGTCAGATGATTACGATTAATGAGGATTCCTTATTGTTCCTTTATGAGTTTCAGCACAAGCTGGGCTGAGGGAGATACCATTTTATATGGAGTCAATGTCAATAAACGGCACCGACAGAGGGTTGTCTCAGCACCGAAAACGCGTTGGCACAGAAACAAAAATCCATTTCGAAGCTTTATTTTATCATTCTGGCCAGAGGGGGGAAAATCCATTTTGGGGGCATACTATAATATATCACAGCCCCTTGATGCGGTTGAATGTATTCATACCTGTAAATCCCCACTTCCCCAATTTTTCTTTTGTGAATTCTCTTTTTTTTCCATACAAAAGCAACCGACCACTGATTTTTTGTTTTTTCAATCCCCATCTTGTCACCCTGATGTCTCCCAGACATGTTTCCATTTTCTTTCCTTCTCCTTCTTCAACTCTCCCTTTTTCTTCCCCTGTTTTCGTACACACCCAGTCGGCCATAATCCCTCCCTGTAGAAGGGACTCTGGCCAATAAGTGAATGCAATAAACGGTATCAATTTTCCACCATTGATTTTATATATATGCATATATACGCACTGTGAGAGTGTGCAAATATACCTGCATGGTGTCTCGCATGTGTGCAATGGCACAAATGCATGCAACTGCACTTGTGTACACGAAAAAACACCGACAAGATGCACGACCAGGTCTGCACGTCTCAATTCCAGCATTTGAATGGAAAAAATGCATTTCACACTCTTTTCACGAGTAAATTTGTGAAGTACTTTTGCATTTGCAGACAAATAAAATACAAAAATGACCCCTGTGGACTGTGTTTCATCCAAAAACATTACACCTGCACTGTTCATTACATTCGTTGCATGAACATTTTGTACTAATGGTGCACGCTTTCTCTCTGCTAACTACATTTTAAGGTAAATAAACAAAAAGCTGAGCTCACATTTGTAACAAAACTGGTTTTGCAGGTGCTGCGAACACCCTGCTCAAGCCAGAAATATAATTTAATTTTTTTAATTTAAAAAAAACAAACCCAAAACGTTAAAATGCAAATACAAATGATTGCCTTTAAAGATCTTTGTATAAACTGGCCTTTTTTTTAAATGCTTTAGTGTCAATTTAGGCCATTTGAACTTGAAAAATATGCTTTCTGTGGGGGATGGGGAAAGGGTTAAACCAAATGTCCATTATATCAAAGACGTCACTTATTACTAAGGGCCACAGTGGAACAAGGTTGTGACAGGAAAAAATAAGTATCATTTGGTATAAAACAAAAACAATTATTAATATGATTCAAATGAAAAACTATTCAAACTTGACATAATATCCAACTATTGCAATTAAACAGACGGACTACAGGCACACTAACAACATGGTATAGCCGTTTTATTTCTCCTGGTTCAGGGTGTATATCTGAAGGCCAGATATGGGTCTAATGGTTTGTAGGAGAGCTTGAAGGATTTAAAACGCAATTCATGCCTCGCCCGTCTCTCCCCCTCTATCAGGGGTGTCAGCCTTTTGACAAGCATATAAAATCCATTTCATGTGGGTCACAGGTGACCTCCATCCTCCCTCCTCAGTCACTTAGCTGTCTACCAGTGATTTGCCTTCTGCAGTATGTGATGAGCAATAATAATAATGATAATAATAATGATAATAATAATAATAATAATAAAAAGATGAGCAGGTGCAACTTACCATTCAAGATGCTCTGGGAAAAGATAAAAGCCAATATCCACATGCCCTGCTCCGTTCAATCCCCCCAAGCTATGCTTTCTCTTCTTCCTCTGACCGGTGCCTCCCTGGGTTTCTCTTCTGTGCGCTTGGGCTAAGGTTAAACATTTGCCACTGTCTTGAAGCAAACCGGTCCAAGTCTCTACTTTTAATATCTCCTTCGTACTTTTTTGTTACACTGATTTGGTTTCTGGGATGTCTCGGAGCATAAATGCGCCTCTGTGATTTTCTTGGGGAGAGCTCTGCTCAGACTCTCCTTCCTGTGCTCCGCGTCTTGCTGCTTGTCCCTGTTATTCAAAAGGATGCTGAAGGGGTGAAGCCCAGGTGTGTGTGTGATGCTGAGTCAGAGCCGGGTTAGAGCGGATCCTGGGAAAAGAAATTAAATCCGAAAACAAGAAAGAAACAAACAAAAATTAAAATTTAGAAAAAATGGTTAAACTAAATCTTTAAAAGAAAAATGTCCGGTTTCAGGTTTCCTGAATAAAACACTGGAAGACGGATCATCCTTGAAGGTAAAAATAAATGAATAAATAAAATGTTACAAAATTAAAACAACTAAAAGAGAAAAGAAGCAAAGAGAAGAGAGAGGGCGGTGGCAGAAGAATGAAAAGCAGGTTTTTTGCTCAGACTCCAAAGTCAGATCATCTTCATCGCCTCTGTGCGTCCAGCAAGAGGCGAGCAAGCGCATCTTCCCCGCTGCCGCTCTCTAATCGCACCACACTGACTCTCTGAGCATTACACAGAATAACCCTCTCCCCTGCCCCTGCAGACGCTTTAATTCCTCATTGCCTTAAAGGAGCAGAGGCGGCAGCCGGTCGCTCCTCGGGGCAGGATACTGTTGTGGAGGTGGAAGAGTGTGAGAGCACGCAGCGAGTGGGGCATTTGCATTAAGGAAATGAGCTGCACCTGACGCACCAAGGTACCAAGGATTTTTACGCACGGGGTTGTATCAGCTCAAACAGAAAGCGCTGTCTGCTGGCGTGCAGGTGTACGCGGAACACGCCGCTGTGCCCCAGATCTGGCTTGAATTTAGTTCCTAATGTTTTTCTTTCGTGTGTGAAAACAGAAGCGAGCTCCCCCGTAATAATGGAAATCTACAAGGACACCCAGTGACGCGTATTTTCTGTTGTTTAAGTAGAAAATGTAGTTGTTGTTTTCTTTTAAACTGAATAACAACGTGAACTTGATTGATGAGATTTAATAATCGCATTGAACAGAAGATAGGAGGGGAAGGCAGCCACTCTGTCTGGGGGAAGAAAAGGGGTTAAGATGAAGAGCCCCCCCACCCCGAAGACGCACATACTCACACAGTTTATATCGCCTCCCTCAACCCAATAATCCACCACTCACCACCACCACCAACCCCCACTACCACCACCCCTCCATTTTAATGCCTGCCTTGAAGTCAAGGGTATAGCTGTAGTTGGCTGTGGAAGCCTGTGGGCCTGTCCACAGCGCCGGGTTACACTCAGTGTGATATAACCGCCAGCTCATGCTCTCCCACATGACAGAATACATTGCAAGTGAGATTCCAGTTATATACCCCAAGACACTCATTTTGTATGCTCATATCCTTACAAGTCTGAATGTGTACATAGATAAATAAATAGAAGGTTTTATGGTGAAAGGGTATACTGACTACATTTGTAGCGCTAATAGCCGCCTTTTAAGTTGGTAAAGATGCTGGGCTGAGAGTTCTCGGTTCAGCTATTTTGATCTTTGCATTTTGCTGCTGTCCAGTCTGGTTTGTCCCTGTGTCTAATCTGTCACAGCGTTCTTCCTGTTTCTCTCCACACTCCAGCAGACAAACAGGAGCATTGCATGCCTCAAAACTGTTAAAGTAGTACTCAGATATTTGTATCTACTCATGTTTGATTGGTCAGATATTGTCTGGATATTATTTTCTTTTTACTACTAATGCTACTCCAGAATGTCTGTTTGAATGAGTGATGCCGTTTTACTTTTTGCCTATACGTGCAAGATAAATCCAAACAAGTTTAAGACTGGAGGAAAGGAGAAAGTGCTAGTGTTTCAGGGCAAATGGTTAAAGATCCGGGCTGTCATTTAGAGCTGATTAGGAGCACTGTGCTGGTTTTTTGGCTCTAAATTCTTGGCATGGAAGAACAGCTGAGTTGATTAGCTGCTGCAGAATGTGAGATATGATCATTTGCCGTGCCATATTTTTATCCAAGCTTTGTTTTCGCCTCGCTTGCTGCCCATACTCATTCACAGCAGTCACACTTAAATACTGTAATACACAAACAAGGTTTCATCATCTGTTTCCAATAAGCTATTTTAAAATGAAAGTAAAACACCTTGCTCAAGGGCATCTCTGTAAAGTTCAAGGACTACGCGTTAGTGATGCCGAAGGCAAAGCCCATTCATGCCCTACAGGTAATCAAATGGAGCAGAACTGCCCGTAGTTTTCCTCGGTTCAGCCTTTTTAGCAATGTTAAAAGAAAGCTTTTCCACAACTAAAGGTGACATCCGCAGCCTGTAAAGACAAACAGTTCTTAGAGAGGGAGGAAAAAAAGGCTTTGACTGTGGGTTCAAGGGATTGAGGGAGGGATCCATGGCATTAGAGACTGCCATCTGACATTTTAGGGGAAATGAAGCATTGGTGTAATCAAAGTCCTTATAACGTCTCTGGTGTAATCTCGCTCAGCAAACAGGATTTTATGAGAAGCTGAAATTAAAACTTTGGCAGTGAAATAGATAAAGCAAAGCTAATCAAAAGGTGATATTTGTTTGCCTTTGAAAACTAACGTTTGGCGTCACAAAGCATGGAATAGACGCAATGACACAGCCTCACCTCAGCACATAGGTCAGGGACATATGTACTGTGTGTGTACACTATATACACCGTCACACCGCAGTACGCACGCCCCGAATGAGGGCGCTTCCAGTAAAAGCACAATTTCACAAAGTGTGTTTGACAGCAAACAAGCACAGTGTAACATCAACACCGACAACATGACCTCACAACAACCAAATTACAGCCGGTGTGTTTGATGATTCAACTCATATTCATTTCAGCAAAGAACACTCACATTGCTGGACTGCGATTGAGGAAAAAAGGCTCTAACCTGTATTTATATATAATCCTCTTAATCAATATTGCTCCCAGTAATTACAGTACTTTGTCTATGAGCCATGTTTGATCTCTATATGAGTATGTAATATCTGGTTAGCATGGGCTAAATGCCCTTTTACATTAAAAACCATAATTATAAAATAATTACCTCCCTCCCTTCTATTTAATAAAAAACATGGATGCCGTGAGAGAAGCTTTTATTACCACAAGAAAACAACATTTTAAAAAAAAGTCAAAATTTTAGCATCACCGTACAGAGAAATAAAAATCAATGATATGTTGAAAACACAAAGGTCAGAACTGGACATACATATAGATCAAATGTTGCTGTTGGCACAGCCTTTATTTACACTTATGGAAAACAGGTGCTGCTGTTTATCACTTACAGCAGCTGTACAACTGAACAGGCTACTTGTGATGTGAAAGACAATACCTTGATTTTCACTCTGAACACAAGAGCCACAACCTTGTCACCAGTAGGCTGAGGTATTCAGTGGTAACTCTACAGATTATATTCAGGCCAGTAGGCAATGTACATCTATCTATCTATCTATCTATCTATCTATCTATCTATCTATCTATCTATCTATCTATCTATCTATCTATCTATCTATCTACCTATCTATCTATCTATCTATCTATCTATCTATCTATCTATCGTTCGATCGTTCGATCGTTCGATCGATAGATCACAACCAGGTCTCCCCTGGTTGTGTAGGTTCTCTTTATGTGCTCGGGCTTCCTCCCCATTCATAAATGTGCATGGGTTAGATTAATTGGTGTTTTTACATTGGTTGTAGGTGTGAATGTGAGCATGAATGATTGTCTGTCTCTCTGTGTTACCCTGTAATAGATTTGCAACCTGTCCAGGGTGTAAACCGCTGAAATTGGCTCTGTCCCCGCTGTTTTTAAAGAGATAATTGAAGGATGATCAAACTTTTTAACCATTGAAGTTAAAAGAGATTGAAATATAATAATAGTAATAATATATTTTATTAATAGGCAACTACAATTTAGCGAATGTTTAAAAGCACCTACACGAAGATGCTCCCAGAGTAGAAACATGTGTCTAGAAAGGACTTTGTTATCACAGGAGTAATTAGCTGTTTTTGCACTGCAGGACCGACCTACTAATCAGAGCCTTCTGCTTTTCCGCATCAGCTGCAGTGTCGCATCTACAGGACCAGTGTTGGTCAAGTTACTTAAAAAAAGTAATCAGTAATTAATTACTGATTACTTCCCCAAAAAAGTAATCCCGTTACTTTACTGATTACTTATTTTCAAAAGTAATTAATTACTTAGTTACTTAGTTACTTTTTAAAAACATGATTTACAACCTGAATAGGTGATAAAGCGATAGATCTTTCAGCCCAATTCTACTTTTTCTACATAATCCATCATACAAAATGTAATCAAATGGAAAAGTCTCTTTTTAAAACTTGTTTTGTTAGTTTTAATCTTTTAACTTTATGCATGAAGCAAAATTTTAATTATATGCACCATTCTCTGACTTGAAGAAATTAGTTTAACATTTAAATATATATATATATATATATATATATATATATATATATTTTAAATTTATTTATTTTTTTGTGTTTACACTCACTCTTTCAGATGCAAGTAAAACACAGCAGAAAATAAATAAAGTCAAAGACTAGCGGTCCTTTTGCTCTATTTTCACCTGTAAAGCAGGAGTAGAGTAGGCGGAGGTTTATCCTGGTGCAGGTGTGCCGCAGCGGTCAGTGGAAGGATACCGCAGTTTCTCTGTGAGTTTCTCATTACGTCATAGCTACTCGGTGCTTGCTTGGAAGTTTAGGGGGTTTTTTCGCTGTAAAAAGAAGTTTTCTTCCCACGCACAGCGGACACTAATGTTTTTGTCACTTTTTACGGAATCAAACTCAAAGTAAGGTCAGTACTTCCACGCTTTAAACGCTGCACGCTCATACTCTCTCCCGCACTCGATATATTATCCATTGTTGATCTGCACACAGCTGTTGTCACGAACATCACGCTCGCTTACGTCACTGTCATGAGACATTATCGCAAGAAAATCACGGTTTTAGTAACGCAGTAACGCAGCGTTCCTACGGGAAAGTAACGGTAATCTAATTACCGTTTTTGCAATAGTAATCCCTTACTTTACTCGTTACTTGAAAAAAGTAATCGGATTACAGTAACGCGTTACAAGTAACGCGTTACTGCCCATCTCTGTACAGGACTCACATGGATGGAAACATTTTGCAACAGCTTCCACCAAAAATTTCAATTCTGAACAAGCCAAAAGAAAAATATTGGAGAAAACCAAGATGGCTGCGTTTTTTCTACTAGAGGAAAACTGTTTAGTTGTTGAAGCTGATGTCTGAGAAGCAGTTTGCTGTTATTTGTCTTGATTTTGGTATTTTTCAAAAAATGCTTTCAGAGATGAACTAGTCCACTTTAACATCAGCTCGCAAGCCTTTTTGGGGGGCACTGCGAGGCACCTTCCACAGAACATGCACAAATGTACCAGTCGTATGAAGACAAGTGAGTGAAGATGAAGCTGTGGTCCAAAGCTTTATTGGCACTAAGACTGATGTGCTCCCATTGCAAGCTGATATTAAAGTCGTAACCTACAGTCACTCTATAAAACTGTATTATATGCATGCGTTTGCCCTTTTAGAAACACCAATCAGGCTTTTTTGGTTCATCCATCGTGTAACTTTATTTGATTTTAGTTCATTTGACAAAATCTCCCAAACCAAAATTATAAGGAGAAAAACGGCCATTTTCAGCCACAAGGGAAAGAAATCCATATGACAAATCCAATAACTATATAACAGCATTCAGTGGCTCCACAGCCATGTTTTGGACATGAGCAGAGTGGATTTCGGTGGGGTTTGAGTTCACTGCGTGGGTTGGGGGAGGAGAAGAGAGTTCGTTTTAGCCCCCCAGCATGATGCCTAAACAGCAGTAAGTAAATGTGACAATGAAGCCCCCGGGCTGCTGCAGGCAGTCTTGGCCTTGCAGTGCATGTCTTTGTGCGGGGGTGTTCACATGTGCCAATGTATCGGTGCGTGCATATAAGGAAGGAAATGGAGCACATGTGAGACAATTCGTGGCACTGCACAGTCAAGGTCGTGACTCCTCTGACTGTGATACTCACACTGGCATGGGATCCGTTGGCGCTCTTTATTTTACTGCCAGCTTCAGCGGGGATGATAAAATTAGATCAAAGATATTAATCAGAGTGGTGGCAGCCACTGTTAAACCAGTGGAAGTTGTATTGTTGTGATTTATCCCATTTGCACTGCACTCATCCCATTTCTCCAAGAACAGATGAATCAGGAACTACGGAAGAGCAAGCATTTTAAATTTTGGAACTTAAAGCTTCTGATGAACTTTGCTTCTTATAAATGGATTGTATGTAAATGCATGTGCATGTCAAACTGTCCCATCTGGCTCCATTATTTGTGCTTTAACATACAGTTGCAACACCCATCAGCACTTTGTATTCACCATAAACAGTCCTATAGGACATGGGCTCCTTTGTTATTCTATCCTATGTGTTGGTCACTAAAACTGGAAGCTTTTATTGGACAACCTTGTTGATCAAGTCAGTCAGTAATTGCAAAGAAAACTATAATTAAGGTCTCAAACAAAATTATATCATCTTGGGTTAAATGGCTAATGCAGTTGTATAGTAGTTTGATGGAGACAATGGGAAATTAGATTTTAGAGAAAGCAAATAGGTTCCCTTCCTAAGCTTCCTTGAGTACTTCACAGCACTTAGAGGACCCACATGACACCTCAAATTCATTTATTCTCTGTTAAGCATTGGTCCAAAATACAGCGTAATGGAGTAAATGTATGATGCAGTTCAGGAATGCACTCTTCTTTTTTCCTCTGTTTTTTCATGTAATGTATAAAAGGTAGTATATACAATATACAGTGCCATGAAAAGGTCTGGGGCTGCTTAACTTCTTCCAGATGTCCAAGCATTAGTTTGTGCCCTGAAGCTGAAGCACACTTGGGTTCTGTAGCAGGACAAACATATAAAACATAACAGCAAGTCCACCTCTTAATGGTGGCCTTGCAAAAAAAAAAAGGTTTTGGAGTGGCATAGTCAAAATCTGGACTTAAATCAGATTGAGATTCTTTGGCACGACCTTAAATGGGCTGTTTATGGACTAAAACTCTCTAATGTGCCTGAATTAAAATACTTTTGCAAAGAAGAGTGAGCCAAAGTTCGTCCACAGGGATGTGAAAGACTCATTGCCAGTTATCAAACACTTGATTGCGGTTCTTGCTGCCTAGAGTGGCAAAACCAGTTATTAGGTTTAGACGGCAATTACTTTTTCTGATACAGTCACTTAGGTTTAGATAGCTTTTTTCTCTTAATAAATGAAATCATAATTTAAAAACTGCATTTGATATTTATTTTTGTCTGAAATTAAAATTTGTTTGATGAAACATGTAAGTGTGACAAATATGCAAAAACTAAGAAAATCAAGAAGGGGATAAAATAGTTTTCCACGGCACCGTATGCAGTATAAAATTAAAATTACAAATACTAATAAAAATAAATCACACATAATAAGGCGTGAATGTGTAATTTATTTATTTGACGGTAAGAGAAAAAGAAAAATGTAAAACAAGTTAAAGAAGGAAATCAGACAAAGTGGGACATAATAAAAGAACCTGAAGCTCTTAATGAAGTGAAATATTAACTCCATGATGTTGTAATAGTGAGTAAGTGTAAGTGTCTATAATGTGATGTAGGTAACCAGTGCTGGGAAGTAACGGAATACATGTGCCAATGTTACGTATTTAAAATACAAAATATGAGTAACTGTATTTTGTTACAGTTACTGTTAAAAAAGGTGATAATTAGAATACAGTTACTTTGCTAAAATAAATGGACTACACGGCCGTCTTTTCCTGTTTTATATGTTAGGCTATCCCCTCTATACTTTTGGTAACTCCATACATTGCCAGAAACCCAAACAAAACACAAAATAAAAGGCTCTAATGTAAGCATCCTATTATTGTTGGTGGCGTCAGGTACATAATGACCCGCAGCCAGCACAACAGCAGTGCACGGGCAGGAATGCATTTCTTACTTGGAACTACTGTGACCGTTCAATGCCAGCAACCAAGATGCTCTCAGCTCAAAAGACTCCAACTCCAACCCTTAAGAAACATCTGGAAGTAAGTTCTTTTTAAAAAACTAACGTTAGCCTACTGCAACTACCTTGTTTTAGCTGTGGTAGCTACCTGGGTTATGTGCCATTTCAGTATCTTGAACACTTTGGATTACTTAATATATTGTCATAGTTTTACAACTACATAATGTACTATTGCTGTGTGATTTATTACTATTAGTGAAGGCCACTCGCCTTCACTAATATTGTTAGCGGCCGTTAGCTGAGGTTAGTTTATAGACTGCAGAATGTTAGACTAAAGCCAGCTAACAATGTTAGCTAGCATGGCGAGTAGCCTTCAGTAATAGTAATAAATCACACAACAATAGTACATTATGTAGTTGTAAAACTATGACAATATATTAAGTAATCCAAAGTATTCAGAATACATTACTAACATTGAGTAACTTAACGGAATATGTTACAAAATACATTTTGGGGCATGTATTCTGTAATCTGTAGTGGAATACATTTTAAAAGTAACCTTCCCAACACTGTAGGTAACAATACGCAGTATGCTTCAGTAGCCAGTGTAATTTCCCCATAATCTACATCCAGCCATGCTCTTTCTGTGATTAAGTGAAACATACTCCAATGGTGTTATAAATTGTCACACCAAAATATCAACACTGACAGGAAGTGGCATATTCTCCTTTAGCTACGTTTCCTCCATTCAGCACCTTCCACACACGTGCAAACACACACATACACAACCCCAGCGGTCCCTCTGGTCAACCCTGTCCCTGGCGTGTGTGCAGACAGGCTGGGTAATCCCTCAGGATGGGGTCTCTTGTTTTGACAACGCCTGTGAAGCCCAGCGTCTCTTACAACAAAACACAGACTGGCCTATCATCAGCAAAATGTCAGCCTTCAGCTCACTCCTTTCGCCACCCAAAGGAGGATCAGGTTGCCTTTACACTATGTGACCCATTAACTCAGAATAGAAACATTCTCAGCACCGGTATAATGATCCCTTTTGTTTGCTAAGACAATGACATTGATAAGAGACAAGCCATGCTCGTGGCTCCTTATACAACTGTGTATAAGGTTACAGAGTGGCCAGAGTAGTTCAAGCTGCTATATGTTTACAATCTAGTGGTTCCCCTTGGGATGAACACGATACCTGCGGGTCAATCAGCATTAGGACACATGCACACTCTTTAAATTATGGCAGAACTGCTATAACCTGGGAATGTGCCAGCTGCATGACAGGCATCAGGGTTTGGAAGTCAACATGTCAAAGGAACTATGAGTTTATATGATACAGAAGCTTTCTAGAACTGGATATTAAATTACGTAAATCACACATAATACGTAATTATGTAAATTTTCTGTTTTTATGTATTGTTACTGATATATGAACCAAATCTCCAAAAGACAATCTTAAAGCATCACTATGCTATGTTATTATCAGCTGCGTGGTTCGTTTTAAGATGTGTGGGTGAAATTCTAATATTTTATTTGGGATGTTACTCAGCTCTAATCAGCAGGTATCTGTGTCCGTGTGACGCATCCATACAGTTTATGGATGTAGCTTGCTAACTAAGTTAGCAGTTATCACCAGGTGTTCCAGGTGAGCTAGAATGATCCAGAATGGTGTTCTGGCACCTTTCGTTTTTGCGTGCTGAGATACTTGCTCACTATGAAGAAGATAAGTCATTTTATTCGTTCTCATCCGTGCAATCCATTCACGGTACAGATATAAATAAAGTTGCAGCTGTAGCATTTAGCTAGTGCTGCGGTAGAGGTCAGATAATCAGAGTCATACTGTTTGCGTATCAGTGAATTTCAAATGCAACTTGCAAATACCTCAACACATATAATATTTATGGGTGATTTACAGCTTTTTGTATTTTTCCGGAGTGAGGTTAATGCGCAACAAAGTATGAAAGGAAAGAAAAGAGAGAAAGGTGAGAGCGTTTGGTGGCATTTGATCATTTTTAACATAGACATAGTTTTTAAAAATGTTGAAAACTGGACATTTAAATTGTATATGTGATGTTGTAATGCAAAACTTTTTCTTTTTATGAGTTTTGAAATCAGGTAGTGGAGGTATATATGTCAGGGCTCGCAATATCGCTAGCCTGACGTCCCGGACAGTGGCGTGTCCAGGGCACAGGCCACCCCCACAACCAGACTGGCCACCCCAGGTGCCACCCCGAAGTTAAAACAATAACATTTAATGAAATATCAAATGTACGATTATGGTTTCACAGTGAAGCTTAGATATCCGAGGGCAAGTGAATGCAGCACCGGCTTCGGTACTATGAGCATCATGTTAGCAAAGGTAGGAGAGCCAAGCACGAAAGAAAGACGGCACCGCAGAAAACATTTTTTCGGGGAAAGATTAACAAGTTAACATAGCTGGACTAGCCATCAGACATTTGCACGGTGGGTTGATGACTTTTTTTTTTTTGTAATGGCATGAACAATGAGAGGTGGTGGATTAGCCAGATGCTGGCCGATTTGTAAAAGTAACTCCATTGTTTGGTGGTGGCTATGGCGGAGCTTCCACAGAGGCAACAGGTGGATGAGGGAAGGGGAGGCAGCAGGAGGACAGACCCGAGGCAGCCACCGGTCCGAGTGTCAGGTGAACTGAACTTCAGGTAAGAAGTTATGACCTGCAGTCTATCTGGGTCAGATATAAACCAAGTTTAGGTGGAGTTTATTTTCATCGTGCTGACTTTTTACAGTCATTTACAATAACTTGTACTGTGTGAGCTAGCATAACGCTTCTATACAGCTGTTCGGTTGCTATGATGTTACTGTTAGTGAACTTTATTTTATTCATAAGGTTAGTAGAGTTGCCAATGGCTCCTTAAAAATGGAATGGTCCCTCATTCAGAGAAAATATTATGCCTTTCGTATTGAGCTGAGAAGAGACGCAGTTTGTCCCCTACTTTAGCTAGAATGGAAAAAGACACGAAGCTGGAGTTATTCTGTCTTTGCTGCACAGCTGCCTCTTCTTCTCTCATTCTCTCCCCTCCTTCTCCTGTTTCTACTTCAATCATGAAACTGATCAATGATCAGCTGATCAACTTTTCTCTCTTGTTTATTTATCGCCCACTTTGCGCCAGAAACAGGAAACCAGCGGATGTCACGCTAAACAACAGCAGCACGTTTAAGCTTGATCAGCTGCTGTTAGAATTTATTTAATATTACTTTCTAGTATCAGCTGATGTTTGCTGGAGCCACAGCTGTAAAAGCTGCTGGTCATGATGTCGGTTTGGATATGTAGTGAGAGGGAAACATGAGGATGAAACCAGGAGATGTCCTTACTGAATCATCAGAGCTGAACAGGTGATGGAGAAACAGGTTTACCTTTTAGGTGACATAAATGAGTTGAAGGGAAGTTATGAACTGTTTCTGAGAGACAAATAACACCAGGATCCTTTTCTAAGTAGCTGACAGCTGATAGCTGTGCAGGGGCGGGTCTAGCAAAGTGTTGCCAGGGGGCCAGGTAGGGCATTAAAGGGAAAGGTGGGCACAAAGAAATACTTTTCTTTCTTATTCTCATTTAAAATATCCAGCTTTTATTAAATAATTATCTGAATCTTGCGAACAAAGTTTTTATCTGACGTAAATGTATAGAAATCATACATATACCAACAAGACTGTACATCACTGTCACAACAGCGTTTGTTTTCATTCAAAGGCTTTATGGCTTTAATACCTGGTGGGCCAGTCTGTAGTGAAAATGCCCAATTTTTTGTCCCAGTCCAGCCCTGCAGGTTAATACTGGCAGTGTCACCGTGCCAGCTGACTGTATTTCATCATCAGCCAGTGTTGTTCTTTATCAATATTACCAAAGTTTACCATAAGGCAGCATAGAAAGTATTTACTTGCTTTCAGGTTTTATTCAAATGTTAGTCTTTTCAGTTGTTTTCCCACTTTTTTCCTGTTTTCCTGTTTCAAAATCAAACACCAGTTTGTGAGAAGATTATCTTTTTTTAATAGGCATTGGTTTTGCATTGGCATTGGCTAATTTGCCAATTGTATGTTAAAAATGTTTGTATTTTAATATTCAAAAATGTTTTTGCCCAAAACATATGTGCACTACATGTCAGTAAAAATACTATGCAAATATTGCTGTCCTTGACTGCTGACTAAACACTGACTTATTGTATCTCTTGTACTTTATCAATGCAGTATCTAAAAACTTTTCACCGTAGTGGTTAAAATCTCATTCTAATAAGAGTTAAAAGCACATTCGGTTATTAGGTTTATAGGGTTATTGAATTATGGTTAATGGTTGGTAGAATTGTTTTTAACATTATCTGCCAATTACATCTGCCACCCTTCTCCAAATCTGTGCCCCTACCTGGCCCCCTCAACAAAAATCTTCTAGACACGCCACTGGTCCCGGAGCTAGCGATATCTCTGGTCGGGCGACCAAAATCTAGTCAGCCCCGCCCGTCGGGCTATATGATAACCCGACGGGCGGGGCTGACTAGATTTTGGTCGCCCGACCAGAGATATCGCTAGCTCCGGGACGTTGGGCTAGCGATTTTGCGAGCCCTGTATGTGGTGTGTTTCTGAGTTACATTTTTGCAAAACATCTTGCAAAAAAATGTGAAGAATGCTAATGTTCTGTTATTTAGGGATTGCATGAAAATGCCAGACAGTTTAGTGTGTGCTGTGCTGGATATTTTGCAGTGTTGTGACGAAGTTTGCAGCAGTGCACTGTTGCTGAGCTGTTGTTGTGTTCAGCGTCAGCATTAGATCAAGAGTAGCAGGCACCGTTTTACATTTAAGGTGAGGATACTGATTAGTTTCATTTAGTGAATGAATAATACTAGTGTTATAGTATCTCTGGCTGGAAATCAGCCATGTAGCTCACTTCAGTTGCTAAATCCAGAGCATCAAAAAAATATACTGGAGCTGACAAAACAAGTTATTTTCGACAATTTATTTCTAATTAATTCTACACCGCTACAGCAGATCTTAGTGGTCCTTCACATGCTAACCTGAGCATTTTTAACCCCCTATTACTACCAATAACATATTGCTATACCAATTTATAGCCAAGTGTTTAGTTTATGAATTTGATTGACAGATATTTCTTTTTTGGAGGATTAATTTTCTTCTAAAGTAGGACAAGATCTATAAATACCATATGAAACCATGAAACAGGGGATATAGCTAACCTACTACTGTTAATTTACAAAATAATTTTATCAGGACTTTTAAAGCGCAGTCTTTAAACAGATTACTCAAACTGTGGGTTGTATGTATTCACCTGTGAACTCTACATGTGCTTTAAGTGTAGTTTGTTATCTGAGAGCAGGGGCTATCCCTTGGCCCATATTTCCACTCGGCGTCTGCATGCTCGATGCCTTTGTTCCCTTCCTACTGCAAACTCTCAAAAACCTGACTATTCTTTTATTAGTTTATCTTAATTGCTAATTCAGATTTAGGCCCTAACTTCAGTCACACCCAGCAGATGTTACAGGATTTCAGAGGCAGTAATAATGAGCCAAATTTCCCAAATTATGTGTTTTAACCTAAGTGTGTTGCAACTGACAGCTGAGTGCGCTGCAGCGTATGAAAGCACAGACAAGTCGACAAAACACACGCAAAGTGAGAAAACACCTTTACTAATTTGATAATACACACAGAGCAATTAGGGAAAAAAACATGCTTCAATGTGAGAAAACACAATGAAATTCAGACAGACATGTTTCCAGGGGACACTAAAAAGTGACGTACACGCTTGGAAGCGTTTGTTGTTGCTGTGGAGAATAATAAAGTTAATGAAGTCGTCTGTTCAACTGTGCTGTGAGAAAATGAGCTGCTTTTTTTCAGACCACATTTTTCAGATATCGACTGTTAACCCTGCAAGCGTTTCAGGGTCACGTGCTTAAGACTTCGCTTCGACTCTGCAAAACGGACCACAGCACACACAGCAACCTTTTCCCGTCTCCTCCTCAATTCGTAATACCAACACCCCAGCCTGCTACAGCAACCCCAGACAGTTTTCCATTGGTTAGCCCCAAGACACAGAGGAGCATATCTGTAGCCAACCTTGACGTGCTAAACTAGGACGCTGAAGGGGACAGAAATGGGAGGAGAGAGCAGGAGAGTAAACGAGGGGAGGGGAAGGGAAGGGAGAGGAGTGGAAGGGGGAACCTAATGAAAACCTGCTGGAGGAGTGGCAGAAATAAGGAAGTGAGGATGGAGAGCTGAGAGGGTTATGGCAAAGAGGGGGACGGAGAAAGGAGCAGTGGAGAGGGAAGGGAGTGAAGGTGGAGAGTGTGAGTAAAGGGAGGGAGAGAATAGGGTGGATTTTTTTTTTTTTTTTTTTTTGGTGATTTGTACTCCGGCTGCATATGTGCCTGGTCTCCATCTCCTCCATTCTCTGCTTCAAAACTGGAAAAATCAATACGCCCACAGTCTAGTGTATCCCCACATGAACTGGATCATTAAAAATATATAATCAAACGCCCGCTCGTCATTTTTCATCACCATTACCATCATCACGTATCTGAAGAGCGCACAGATACCAGTATATCACCAACATGGTTGTAACTATTTAATAACCCAATCAATGGCCTTCTAATTATTTCAGTGCCACAGTTAATCGTCCAGTTAAAGCAGTCCTTCAGCCTCGACTCGCGCAGAGAATGGCACACGGAGACAGGCTGCTTGTTAACAAATGCACACAGCAGAACCGAAGCAGGGCTGTTGTAATAAGAATATCTGACTTCTCACATTCACAACTCAATCCAACTCAGGGTCGCAGTGTTGCCTAGTAACGATGGCACACTACTGACCTTATCTACGTGGTCATAAAAATGTATGAAGAAGCCCCCCCCCCCCCCCCCCTTCACGCCTTCAACCTCCTCCCCTTCAACCTCCTCCCCGCCAGCCTTCGCTCAGTCCTTCCTACAACCACACAACAACCTCAGAGCTCTTATCTCCCCTCTTTTACGAGTAGCAAGTAGCCAGGGGGCGAGCACCCTCTACACTCCCCCTAACCCTGCCGGGGCAGCTCTGCGGTGGGTGTTCTCTGCCCAGGAGCTCCTGTCTCTTTTTTTACAGAAAGGGGGGGGGGGGTGAGGAACATGAAAACACTTGAGCCTTCACAAAAACACAATGCGCTTGTTTCTGTGCACACTACATGCATGCAGAACACAACAGATACAACGCTGGTGGGCATGAAGTGGGAGGCTGGAAGGATGCAGATTGCATGCTATGAAACTGATAGATAGCTGTAAGAACAGAGGGACACAGTCAAGCGCAAAGGAGACTGAATACCGCACTGCAAGGTGAGTCGGTGCACCAGCCTTCATAATAATATTCTTTCAGAGTGGATTTTCTCTTCAGCCTGCAGTGGGGGGGGAAACAAGAGTGTGATATAAGTGTGGAAGAGTGTGAGAAAATGTGTTTAGTGGGAACAGAAATACAGTATCAGCACCACAAATATAGTTTATTGATGAAAGCAATTTGCCAGTGAGAGATGAGATGCATCTGATCTCTATCCGCTCGTGAGCCCCGAGAGCCGGGTTCAGCTTTTCTAATTGGGTATCGCCTTGGAGACGCCCATCCTAATTAGGAGACAAACTCCAGGTGTTGCACCTGACATCACCTCTGAAAGTCACAGAGGGAGTGTGACACATACTGTATAAACACACACATCTGCTCCATCTGCTGGCTTTACAATTAACGCAGCCAGGCCGGAATATGTCGAGATTCCCGCAGCAAACTTAAAACGGAGAAGGGGAAAGTCTTTTTTATTCGGCTATGGAGGCAGACCATCGAAGTAATTGTTCTTTGTTTTTATTTATTTTATTTTATTTATTTATTTTGGGGGGGGGGGCACATGCAAACCTTTATGCTCATGTCTCACCTGAAAGCGAGGGCATCTATGGGCAGATAGGAATGGATAGTTGCAGATTCCATGCACTATGATAAAATTCCCTGTTAAATTACAGTGAAGTGCTAGAGCTAGATCTGCAAGCATGAAACTGTATACAATATATAAGCTGTGCAGTATGATACTGTCAGCTGTGCGATTCCCATTTCTTTTTTTTAATTTAGTGTTCTTCCTCTAATCTCCATAAACAGTATATGACTGTAAAATATAGTGAAGCATTGAATAACTGCAACATTAAAAACATGGTAACAACCGCTGAGGTTCCCTGCGTGTCCTCGTTCACACTGAATTATTATATCCCCTTTCTAAATTATGACATAAGGTGAGCAATTCCCATTGTCTTTAACTGCACAGTCATGATAATCCTGCTTTATACAACATTTTGACAGCCACCCTGAAGATGAACTCTGGGTATGTGGATGGATGTGACTAATCATTTGTGCTCTCATAACTGAAACAACCACCACAACACAATTAACGTTGTAAACATCCACATTCCTGCGAGTGCTGGCACGCCTCTCATTTCTGATTTGAGCTGAACACAAAAAATCTACATAGTTCAGATTGCACACTACCTTTCTTGTTTCTCTGAGGTATCAGCATTTATGGGATTCAGCTGTATTCACCAAGACTGCTCACTACTGCGCAGAATTTCCTGTATTTACAGTGTGTGGTGAATAGAGTGAATGATTATAAGAAGAACCACTTCATTAAAGAGATCCCACTAGAGAGGAGAACCCCAACAGCATCTCAGTAATGAGGATGTCCACAGCCTCCCACTGCAGTCCGGCCCACAACTACAGCAACATCTGCTCTGTGGCACCCAACACATCAGGTGGGATCCGCTCTGTTTGAACAAACACAGGAGGCATATGTATGCATATGTACGAGTTAGAGTAACTAGGGAGACTGGTGAGGGTATGAGTAGTGCCTTGAGGCGAGGAGCAGAAGGGTGGCAGGGTTTCTGACACGCCGTGGACTGTTTAGACGCAAGCCTCTATGACTCATCTACGTGTCACTAATGCTTTTCCTATGAATGAACAAACAGATACACTGCGGAGAGGCATCGCTATCACCACAGGGGGAAGAGTAAGTGTGAATAGCCTGTGAGACTAGGATGAGACACCCTTAGTCATACTCCCGCCTGTCTGAGGAGCTAGAGTTGCTGTACAGTTACAAGTAATCGATCTAAAAAAAAATGAAACAGATCAAAACCAGTTGTCTTTTATATGGCTGGAATCATACAGTGTGGTGCCAGTGGATGAGCCGTGATGTATCCATGCACCTGTTGTCTGGCACGTCCCTCTCATCTTATGTAGACTCTCCTCATTTGGGCTCATCTCCTGCAGCAGCAGCTGTGAATATGTGCACCTTGTTAGGCGGTTGACAGTTCTGGCAGAAGGAGAGACGGGGAAGTAGCTTGTTATGAAGAACAGGCTAACTATATGTCAATCTCTGCCGTGCAGAGAAGAAACAAAAACAAAGATGTGCAAAAAAATCCTTTTAATCTCAGCCTAAATTAATTCTTAAAGCAAGCTACGTTGTATGTATTTAAATATTTGAATCCACTAAACTAAAAGCTAATTGACCCCAGCCATTTTTTTTGCTAATACACTGCACTGCTGATTAGATACCAAAAAATGAGATTTGCCTGAGAAACATGTGGACAGCCTGATTATGATGATCTGCCCCACTGTGATCCCCATTTACCGCTCATCCAGCTCAATCATATCTGTGCTGTAATTACACTGCATTCAAAATGCTAGCAGATTCAGCAAACCTCTGAGCAGCATTATACACTTACAGTGATTGGGCTGTCTCAGGCCTGATTATTATAGCCCTGCGTGATGCTTTAAAAAAAAAAAAAAAGGATGAGAGCTGGGGTCACCGAGAAAGCAGCAGAGCTAATTCGGGACTTCACAGCACAATATTTATTTCTATGATCAACCTGTTTGATAGACCTGCTTATGCTTTAAAATAATGCACTGCGTCGAATTAGACTGGTAAGAGTAAGAACAAGTGTTCAGATGATATTTTGTGCAGTGTTAATATTTTTACAACATCCTATACTTTCTTACACCGTGGCAGCCGATAGCCAGTAATCTTTAGAAATATTCATTTATTTGATCTTCAAATAGTTTCATTTAAGCTTTTAAACACGTTTTATGCTGCATTGATTTCTTAACAAAAGGAGAACTCACTCATTCACACTCACTTATGTCAAAATTGCCAAAATCCCAAGTTAATTATTAAATCAAACATGTACAATTTTGAAAGCCTGTAAAAACAGAAAGCACTTCCACATGGTTACCTTCTACTTACTTTCTTTTTAGATGACTGTGCACTAAATATATTTTCACCTGCTGGTTAGGTAAAATCAGACATTTACATATCTGATGTCAAGCTCAAGGAAAGTTTGACTGCCTGTAAAAAGAGAAAAGAAAAAAAACCCAGTGAGTTTAAAGCAGATTAATCAATAAGAAAAACATAATTTGCTACAATATAATTTACTTTAGAGAACAAAAATATGAGAATTTAATAAATATATATTAAATTCATCGTGGTAATTAGTTGGCATAATGTTACATTTAGATGTGCATCTGTGCTTAGACGTCGATGTTTGTTGTTGAGGCTGAGGAGGAGGGCTTGCATTTGAGACAATGTGGAGCGGTCTCCTCCTCTCATCAGCTGTAATGATCAGAGCTGTGAGGATTAAGTACCGATGTCCCAGTAAAGGAGCTTTGCAATGCCAAATGTAGGACCACTGGCTCCCCTAAGCTGTCTAATTTGCTCATCCACCAGATGCTACAGCTCTCTTAGATTGGATTAAAGGCACAAAAAGGGTGTTGAGCGCCTTGCTGTGGGCAAAAGTGGAACTGCAGGGAGAGGCTTTAGGACCAGATTAGAAACATTGAATTGGATATAAGACAGGCACATTATTAAAAAATAGACTTTATAAAAGTAATAAATGGGTATTTTGTCGTAATTTACATTCTTTGATGAATCACTTTGAGTCTTTTTTGCCAATGAGTCTTTATCTGATGGAACCTGATCTCTACGAAACTGAAGATTAAATAAAAGGAGTCTTTTCCATTAGATCAGTTTGATCTGATCATCATTACAACTCTTTAGCTAAAACTTTTAATTTGTAATTGGTACACTTTTTAACGTGTTTACAGATGGACAAGTATGTGGTGGCTTTAAATGACATAAAGCTCGACTTCTCATTAGAAGACTTCATAAACAAAACCAGGTAGAGAGCCCTAAAAAGTTGTTAAACTCTTCAGTCAAAGGATATATAACATACCTCCTGATTTTCTGCATTAAGGGGTTAGTAGGCTACCAGACAAATGATGCATTAAAGCTTCATCCTGTTTTTAAAACTCTCAGGGTAAGGAAATACCCCAAGGTCCAGGGAAGAAGAAATAGGAATTGTGCTTAAATGGGTCATTCACAAGACCCAGTGCATGACAAGCAGTCCACCGGAAAGATAAATTTTTGTGGTCACAGTAGTTTCCCACATTATTAAGGCTAATATAACTATAGCGATTAACTTCAATGAGGGTGTGAGACAAGCATGGGTGGGGGACAGGGAAAAGAGCTGAACATGTGACACTACTGTGCACTCATGAGGTATTCAGTGTGAGACACTGGCTGTCTGTGTGTGGAAACAGGCAGCATGGAGAAGACCTGTGACAGCGATCTTGCCTTCCTTTCTTACTCTTTCTCCCCATACGCTGTCAGTGCCGAACCGAAGCCGTCTCAGCTGAAACATGCAAGTAAAGCTTTCTAACTTGGGGAATGAAGTCTTGCAAAGTTGAAATGCATACACAAAAGTTTTGTTCCCTAATACTGTAGTGAACAGTTCACAAGTTGGTGGATGGATACATATCAAATTATAACTTGTTTGACAAAGACAGTTTCTGTAGTTTTCCCTGTGTACGCCACCATCATGGGTTTTAAACCAATATTAAATCTTTGCGAGGGCAGACTTTCAGCTTTATCTAAAAGTTGTAGTTTTTTCAAAAATGTTCCATTGATTAGGAAATGCAGCAGTTTTTATACACTTTCCCCCATTGTAATGGGGACAAACATAATTGGACATTTGATCGACGGGCAGTTTCATTGCCAATTGAGAGGCCTGTTCCCTCGTTATTTTATGACAAATGAAGTAGACATAATGCTCTACGTTTACCCAAAGTATTCACTCACCCATCCAAATCATTCAGTTCAGGTGTTCCAATCACTTCCATGGCCACAGGTGTGCAAAATCAAGCACTTAGGCATGCAGACAGCTTCCAGCACGGTACCGTGATTGGATGCCACCTGTGCTTCAAGTCCAGTTGTGAAATTTCCTCAGTACTAAATATTCCACAGTCAACTATTGGTGGAATTTTAACCACTAAAAGCGAAAGCGTTTGGGAAGCCTAAAGTAGTAGGCCACGTAAAATCAGAGAGTGGGGTCAGCAGATGCTGAGGTGCATAGTACACAGAAGTTTCTGTAGAGTCAATCACTACAGACATTTAAACTTGTGTTCTTTAGAATAAATCAAGAACAGCACATAGAGAGCTTGATGGAATGGGTTTTCATGGTCAAGGAGCTGCATTCAAGTCTTACATCACTAAGTCCAATGCAAAGTGTGGAATGCAACAGTGTAGAGCACCCCACCACTGGACTCAGATCAGTAGAGACTGGCAATCTGATGAACGAGCATGGGTTTGGCCATTGCCAGGAGAATGGTAGTCATCTAACATGGGTGAGAGAGTTTGGTGTGGAAGAACTTGAACGGCCTGCACAGAGTCCTGACCTAAAATCAAGAGAACACCTTTGGTGTAACGAGCCAGGCCATATCACCCAACATCAATGTCTGACCTCACAAATGCACTACTGGAAGAATGGTCAAAAATTCCCATAAACACAGTCTTAAACCTTGTAGAAAGCCTTCCCAAGAGTTTCAAAGCCATCATAGCTGCAAATGGTAGGCTGACATTATATTAAACGCTACGGATGAAGAATGGGACATGGCTCAATTTCATATATGTGTGAAGGTAGAAGATGAAACACTTTTGTAATATAGTGCATCTGAACATGATTCAAGTGTTGGATTTGTGTTTCATAGCTTTTAATTGTAATTTAAAATATGGGAAGCCATCATTAACCTGCAAATAAAATCACAAACCCTAAAAAGAGAGATAGGAAGAACTTCAGGATTGGCCAAATCAACAATAAGGTTCATTCTTAAAAAGAACAAATGCATTGAGTAGCTCAGCAACACTACAAGGCCTGAAAGACCACAGAAGAAAAATAAAGTGAATGATAGGATTATTTCAATGCTTAAGAAAACATCTAGCCAATAGGACTTGAAGAGGCAGGCGTCTCAACCAACCAAGAGATGCCCTTATGTACGTAAATACAGAGAGCTTGCATGGTGCAAACCACTGGTTACACTCAGAACAAGATTATACTCGAATCACGCTGCAAAAGCAAACCAAGAGTTTAATGCAAAACTGCAGTTAGTATCCTGAAGGAAAAAATGCTTGGAGTGTGGTGTGCTAATAAAAGATACTGGACATGTTACCATTTATTCAGAGGCTTATAACCACAAATCATTTTGACCATTTTCTCAAGTGTGGTGTTAAAAATACAAAAATAACTAGACATCATGGGTTTTCCAATGCACAAGGCTGAGTACTTACAGGTATTTTTATTGTAGACTTTCAGATATACACATCATAAGTTAAACAATGGAATTAAGACTTCTAGTGAAAGCCTAGTTTCAGCGTCCTAAATACTGGTATAACTTGAACTGAGTCATCTTCGTAGAATATCTTCACAAAGCCCTTACAAACATGGGTGGAGCAATAAACGAAGATATAAAAATGATGCTGTAAATTCAGACATTACCGACAAGACATTTTATAATAAACCTTTCCATAACTAGGCAGAGGCTCAAGCTGCTAGGAGGAAACAAGAATAGTGTCTTATACAATTAACTTGAACACGTAAGACCTTAAAACTCGCAACATATCAAAAACTCAATCCATATTCAAAAACAAGGCTTCAGTCTTTGGCGTAAATGCGCCTATTGCTCCCCGAGCAGGCAGTGTGCCACAGTTGTGTCTAATGGGTAAAGGTCCGACCACCAGGAACTCACCAACATCACCTCCACTAGGCCTGGCTCCAGGGTGGGGCTCCAGTATCCCATCCCTGGTAAGGTAACTGGGTCTCTGTTGCTCCCTACCTATAACCCATTTACCTTGGGAGACCCTACCAAGGGGAAGTTACCTTTGTAACTCCATGGGTTACTCAGGCACCAACTCATACCATAGCAGTATCTGCATGGGGGGAGAGACGAGAGTTTTTGAAATCCAGGAAATAAGTTGAGCGAGAAACCACAAGACCAAACCCATATGGAAAAGATATATATAAATCTTATAAAGTTTGTATCTGTCTTGTGTGAAACTTGTATGAAAAGCATACAAGAGTGAAAACAGATATAAGATCCCTTGAACAATTATATAATGAAACTTGTATGTTTTGGATACTTACTAAAACAATATATGAAAGTAATGAGAAAGTGGCCACTTTCATGAGTAAATCATATATGTTTTTACTATTTCTTTTTCATATGGGAACAAAATACAAAGTACCATGGCAAAACAGCAGTGGAGTCTAATACAAACGTGCATAAGGATTCACTACAAAGATTACTGAAAATTATAAGCATCTTGTGACCCTTCACACCTTCTCAGAGGTCTGTAACACAAAGGATTTATTTTAGTGTTATGAGGGTTACACTTTATTGTTAATGACTTATTCTGCAGATCCAGCTGCTTCATGTAGGTCATGTTTGAGTCACGAGAAACATGCATGAAACCACCTACAGGCCAGTTTTTCAGAGAACGGTATTATACCTCCTGGGAGATCCCTTAGATATCAGTGTGCAGACACCATAAGGGTCCAGTTGTTAGAATCTAAAGTTACTGTGTTTCTGATGGAGCACGGTAAGGAAAGGAGATTTTTATTTCTTGCATTTTTCTCCTCCTTTGAAAACAATATTCTTATAAGCCACCTCCTTACTCACCGCTAAACAGTTTAACACAGCTGATGTTGCAGCTGAAACTATGTAGCTTGCATGCCATGAGAAAAAAAAACACAATTTAAAAGAACATAAACCTGTAATTCTTCTTAGGTCTTAGTCTTACTCACCAAAATTTATAGCTATATACTAAGCAACTTACAGTACTATGCTTTAGCAAATAGTTTAAATGGACTAATACTTAGAGCACTGTTCCAGTTAAACACATTCATACAGTGTTGATTACCAAAGGAAAGCTTAAATACTGTATTACACTGCTGTATTACACGGCTGAATGGCTCGTATTCATGCTTGGGAAAGCTTACAGTTTCTCATCCAGGTGATAACCACATTGGTGTAACATTAGGGTAAGTGAACCAGGTGACAGGGACAAACACATAACAAGAAGCTATACACTACGTTGAACTAATATGTAAAGTTAACTTTTGTTAAGACACATTTAACTACATAACTGGACACCAGGAGCCAAGATAAAGGGCACAGGTGTTTTATACTCTGGCCATGATGAGGAAGTTGGTTAGGGGGGGAATCAGAACTGAGGCTGTGTTAACTAATACTAGTCACTACATAAATGTGGAGCTGCACAGCAATCCCAATAACAGGATTTAAAGGGTGTTTAAAATGGGAAAAAAGTCACCACAATAACATTTTAAAAGTAGTTTGTACAGTGCACATAAAAGATAAACATAAATCTTTTAGGACAGTTTTTAAGTCCCAAATTGCGGCTTGACCTTGCCTAATTAACAGAATAATTAATCAACAGCCTTCAGACTGTATAGCGTCTGTATAGATAGATAGATAGATAGATAGATAGATTACCACAAAAAGACAACAAAAGGTTTCGGGTAGATGACAGAAAAAAGAATTTGTTCCGATCACATAAGTGAAGCGAAATCTGTGGAGCAGTGTGGGGAAATCTAATTACAGTCTTTTAAAAATGGACACATGCCCCCCAGTGCTATCAGTCCGGTTTACAGCAGTCCAAGTTGTGGAAGGAAGTCATGCATCGTGGAATCACATCACTCAGCCTGATACCAGGAGTAAAGGATGTGGTAAAAACCTACAGCTCGGCAACTGCGCCTTCAAAATAAACCACTATTCGACTGGCTTTGAATTAGATGAGACACAAATGTCTTTACATCTGTCTAATAATAAAACCCTATTAGAGTCGCTATGAATTAAGAGAGACAGAAAACCTTTTGGAGTTGTCTTATCTGGTGTAAAATACAAATCTGGCAAATCAAACACTGCGAATAAGGGAGCGACTGAAAGTAGCTTTTAGAAATGCAAAAATTGCAAAACTCCCATTCATAATTTATCTAATTTTACCTAGCCGTGTTAAACGCCTGTTTTGTGTGGCCGTTACAACAGTTACGTGTGCTTTAACTTGAAAGCAACTGCCGGAAGTTGAGTCTTCTGTTTGGGCTAGCTTGGCGCCGTCGTAAGAGTAGATGGAGGTGAAATTTCTCGCTGGAAATCGATCGACAGCGGACAGTTCACAGTGTCACTCACACCGCGTAAGCATGTCACCATGTACGGTGTATTTTTGACGGTGAAGCGGGATCGTTTCCATGATGGCGACCACCGCAGTACGGGCCAGTGTGAAAACTTGAGGAGAAAAGTTTGAGCACGGAACAGGAGTCTTTTTCTGAGACTTTCTCTGTTGTTACTGGCGTGATAAAAACAAAAAACAAAAAAAAAACTAACATGGCATACTCAACTTTCGTTTTGTTTGGGGCATTTGCTTTGAGTTTGTACTTTGGCGTGTCCTATTGTTACTTTTCCATACCGCTGAAAATATACCCAGGGAAGTACAACGTCTCATCGGATGTGAATTTGACGTCTCTTCAGAAAGTAGCGTTAAAGTCTGATGGAAGCGGCCTCTCTCTGGCCTCTGATCCCACCGGTACCGTGAACTTTCTGGACATGGTGAATAATTTGCAAGGAGACTCTGGGAGAGGCTACTACATAGAAATGTCAATCGGTACTCCTGGTCAAAAGGTAATGTAGCTCCTGAGCTCCTGTCTTTTTTAACTCTCTGAAATATTGTAGACTTAAACGCACCACTTGTGTCAGCTTTCCACTTTAATCACTGTATTTGCGCTGTGTTGTGTGTGTGGTGTGTTTTTGTGTTTATTTGTTTTTTCCTGGATGCATTTGTGGTGTGTTTAATGTGTATGTGTGAATAGGGGCTGGTCCATCCACCATGTGATCCAGTGGTCAGAAGGTGGGCTGGGTGTGTTTGTTTTGACTCAGGGCCATGGATACCTATCTATACAGCACTGTGTATTTAAATATGCTTTTAAATGTCTGTGTAGGTCATCTTGAACGTTTGAAAAAAAGGCAACAGACTAGATCTCTATTACCCAAGAGGCTCCTTCATTTCTTTAAAAAAAAAAGAAAAGAAGAAGTCAGGTATTTAATCCCCAGTGGAGGGTTGCCCCCTTTGGAAGTGGTCCTCAGGGTCCCTGATCCACTTGGTCATGCGAGTCGTCACATGAGCCAAGGTGGGAAGGGTGAAACTACTGTGAGGCTTCACCCCACCACATCTTGTGACCTGTTGAGGTCACCTGATGCAAGGTGTGAGTGGAGATGAAGCCTTCATCGTAGGTTGATGATAGCTGGTGTTGTAAGCCAGCACCAATGTTCAATCACTGACTCGTTTAACAGCCATATGTTCTTTCAAGCTATTAAGTATATATTTCAAAATATGAGGTTTAAATTTACCCCTGCAGCAGAGGGTCATGGGAAAATAAGTATGTCTAGTACATTCTTACTTTTAGGCTCGCCTGGGACCACGGAGGAAGGATAATATAGCTGTGAAGGTGCTTCAGCCTCATTATAGCCTAGGGGTCTGTAGACTAAACCCCCACCACCACCACCAACACTCTTTCTCTGGCTCACATGCACTCACATGATGCTGCCTGCGAGGACCAGTGTTTCTTAGCAGGCAGCTGACAGGGATTACCAGGCTCCCAGGCAGCAGAGAGCACCCCGAGAGTTGTACAAAATAGCACTTGCTCTACACCAGGGATATTCGTTGGCTGCTATTCTTTTGGTTGCAGAACTTGGAAATGCGTACGTGTAATTTATTAGAACGTCATTTTTATACTGCTTGTTATGTAAAGCGCCTAACAAGATCATATTAATAATTGAGGAGGACTAAATCTGGGTGAGCCGGAGCTCCCGTCACTATTAAAAATACATGAGGCTTTAAGGGTGGCAGCAATTTGCCTTTGTGTTGTAAAGTAGTTGTCTTTGAATTGGAGCTTAAAGCAAAGGTGAATTATCTCATTAGTAAGTTGACCTGTTGCCCCGGGGCATCTCGAGTTAAACAGATCAGAGCTTTTAAGACTCTTGGGCAGCACATCTCAGTTTCTCAGGCCCACAGAGGCTTATCTGCGCTACCTGCCATGTCGCTGAGGATAACATTGCAGCAGAGTACACTTCCCACACTTCCTTATTATCAAGTCACAGTTTTGTATGCTTAATGACTTCTGTCCTAATAGAAAAGAACACTTTATAGTGTTCCCCAAAGAAGAAAATTCCCCTTTACCCGTATTACTTATCATTATTCAACAGGTAAATGTATAACAACAGATTATCAATCATAAAAGTCAGTCAGTTAAGCAAATCTCATCAATGCATTAGCACTGGAACTCAGATTACTATTCAGTTATATTCAGCATATTGGTATTTTAAACATGTTTCTCTATTGGGAGGAGTATGTATGTGTCAGTGGTGGCTCACCTTTACAGAACAGTAAATCAGAAAGGGCGCAGTCTTTATGGTGTTTTTTTTTATTACAGCTGTGTGTTTCCTGCTTTGTCAGAAAACTTGCTTTCTGTGCAGAGAACATTCACAAAAAGTTAATGACACGTTTAGGGGTTTGGCTATTGCCATTTAGTTTTTTGTTTCTTTGTTTTTTGTTGAATTGTTCACATTTGGGTGAGATTATGGAGTGCTTTTTTAAGGCTAGCTCGCTTGTTTAGCAGAATGGATCCATATTGCTGCATCAAGCATTAAAACCACCTGAAAGCTGAACTTGATACAGATACCTGCTAAGCAGCCATTTTTATTATTTGTTTGCGCTTAAAGTCGTTCTTGCACAATTTCCAGGATGTTAATATTACGGATGTGTGAACATAATTGTAGGCTCAGACTTCTTTAATTGGTTTATGATGTACAGTAAAGATAGAGGAAGATTCACCTCTTGATCCTCTAGTCTTTTATGTCCCTGTTCTGTCCGTAATTATAGTGAAACCTTGCCAGCAGAGAGCCATCTGCTTTGGTTCAGATTGTTTATGCGGTGGCAAAATGTCGTGTAACTCGATACTATTGAGTTATACTCTCAATATTATTCTAACTAGATGATGATGTGATTACAGGGCCGCGGTGTTCAATGAGGCACTATTCAAATCAGCCACTAATTGCGGCATCTGTTAGCATGTGGCACACACAGGCTGAGTGTTGGCTGGAGAGCCTCACATCTGCTAATTGGTACAAACAGGTAGCAGATGCACGCTGCCTCCATGGAGCTACCGCCAATTAGACAGCGAACGCTCAACTGCAGACTGCCACAGCAGGGGAAGAGACTTGCCTGAAGCTCTGAAGCTTGACAAAGGGAGGATAGTGTGACTAGTAAAAACATAGGTGGTGTGAGGATAAGGAACTGCCCTTGCTTTCCCTTCTCGCTATTCTCCTTCACCACAGGATATCAGAATTTTCCAGTCAGGCCTGTTTGACTGGTTCAGGCCTTGTGTGAGTGGCCTGCTGCCATCTGCTAAGGTGGCAGAGGAGTTTTGGATGGCACAGTGACAGTGGTGGGACAGGAGCCAGCGCAATGAGGAGGAACTGATAAGCCCGGCTCAACAGGGGTTTCCCATGGCTGAGTGAACCAGTCAATAACATGTGGTTGATAATTACAGACCTGCTTTCATAAAGGCCAAATGAACCTGAGCATGCCGGTGGGATGTCGGCTACAAGGAAATGATTAAGAAAGTTTGCGCTCATAAGCAAACAGTGTAGTGTAATGGTCAACAAGCGTTTATCTGAAATGTAATTTAAGTAAACTACTGCCCGCTGTTGTGGTGTGCCTTAATGTAAAGGCAAACGCAACGAGGCGACAGTCGATCAGTTGTTGAAACCGCTGTTTACATTTGAACATGTCTAATGAGCTGCTCAGTTTTCATAGATTGCCACGAGTCTTTGTTGCTGATTCATCAGGTGGCGTCAGGGCATTGGGTTTATGACCCCCGCCTCGGTGGCGAATGCTTGCCAGCGAGTGTTAACATGGCCACAGCTGAAACATGAAGGTGACAGAAGTCTGCTGTTTATTTGTTCCTGCTCATTGACTTGATGCCTGGAAGGCAACTTGATCTCAAGTGCTGTTAACTCGTCCCCACTGTTCACATGACACATACCAAACAACTGGTTAGGTCATACAGTCATGAAAGCAGCTTGAGGCTGTCGTGTTTGACTCTCAGATCACACATTCAGTGAACACTTACGTCCGAGGTGCATTGTTAATGACCAAGACCTTTCACACCAGTTTGTCCAACACTAGAACTGAACCAAAAGTAGTGCCGCTGCAACTTCATGTGTATCATTTCCTCTCATGTGTGCCGCTAAAATAATGTTTACAGACGTTATTAAAAATCTGTAATTAATTTTAGCTGCAACCAAGCTGCGTTTTCTTCCTCCAGAGAAAATGTCCATTTACGGTCCTATATGAATCTTTCAGATGGGCACGAAACGCCCCTAAAAGAGATATAACCTTCTTTATGTTCGGCTATTTTTATGGCCCATTTCCCTTTCATTGTTTCCTTGAGAACTGTTGTGTAATTTACCTTTTGTGTTTTCATGCTGTGGGGAAATTTCTCGCATCTATCTTTCTCCCTTCTCCTCTAATCATATCTGCAAACAAACTTTAATGTATTTTTAAAGCTTAAAGGCTTGTGAATGCATCCCCCTGTGCTTAGCTGTCATTCTTTTCTTTTTTTTTTTTCTTTTTACCATGTGATTCTGGGGCCATGTAAGTGGTGGGGGAGGGGGGGGGGTAACAGATAGCTGGAGTGATTGTTAAAACAAACTGTGCCTTCTGTTTTCCAGCTGAACATCCTGGTGGACACGGGCAGCAGTAACTTTGCCGTGGCTGCAGCTCCACACCAATTTATTACTCATTACTTCAACACTGCACTGTGAGTGGCTGGAATACTGCCTGCTTGCATTTTGTAATAACTGTAGTATAACATAGTAAATACATTCAGTTTTTGTTATATATAGCTTTGTAACTGTTTACATATTCTGTTTTTTTTTTCTCCTGCTTTTAGTTCCAGTACCTACCGTTCAACCGATCGCACTGTAGCTGTAAGGTACACCCAAGGCAACTGGGAAGGTGAGCTGGGAATGGACCGCGTCTCTATTCCCAGAGGCCCAAACGGGACCATCAACATCAACATCGCCGCCATCCTGTCTTCTGATGGCTTCTTCCTCCCTGGGATCAACTGGCAAGGCATCCTGGGATTGGCCTATCCTGTGCTGGCACGGGTACGGGAGATACTCATTTACAAGTTTGCGTAAAGTTATTAAGCAAAGTCATTGATTTCTGCCCAGTGTGACATTAACTAGTAAGAAGCTGTTTTACACAAGACGGCACTCAAAGGACACACATTTTGGCACACTCATACGTAAATTGTGAAAAAAATGGGGATTTGATTTATTTCATTTGTGTTCTGTTCAACCATTTTCTTACACTTGTCCAATTCAGGGTTGTGGGGGCCTGGAGTCACTGTCATAGGGTGAAAGGCGTGGTATACTAGACAGATTGCCAGTCTGTCACAGGATTAACACAGAGACACATTCAGGTCTACAGCCAGTTTAAAAATCGCCAGCTAACTTAACATGTATATCTTTGGACAGCGAGGAAAAACAAAACAAAGTACCAGCTGGTGGATTTGAACCCAGGACCTTCTTGCTGTGAGGCAACAGTGCTACCAAAGCACCACTGAAGTGCTCAATAAAAGCATTGATTACTAAAATAACATAAACTAATTATGTTGAGTGAATCCTCTGAGCTTGTCCGGACAGGCAACGTCATTCTCACTTACATGCCTCCCACTCCGCACGTCACATATCAAACACCCTTCCAATTTAGCAGTCTACTTAAGCTGCAAATCCTCTGACTGCTGCCCTGAGTCACTGCTGTTTTAACCCCTGGAACAGCACCAGCATCCACCTGTGTTCTCCGTGGGATATTTGCTCCTTACTCGTCAATTTCTTGGTGTGTCATATTTGCAGAATGTCGTTTTTGGAGCACAAACACCATATTGAATTCTGTTTCTGTATGAATCATTGCAAAACGATTTGGCTAATTAAAGTGCTGTTTTCCATGTATGTGGAATTAAACACAAACCTAAGGATGAGAGCAGAAGAAGGAAGCAAAACCTAAGAAAATGTGAACATGCAGGTTTCATAAAGGGAATGTGACAGCAATGCATGGCTTCCTGTTCGCCTCCATTTCTGTTAAACCACTGAATAACTTTGCGGTCTAATCTTATCTGAATGTCGTCATCGACCTTTCACATGAAAGAAGAAAACTTGTTTGTGATATAATTACAGAAGGCTGTGTTTTTCTTATAAAATGATGGGGTGAGGATATGTTGTTGCTGTATTTTGTCATCTCTTACTTCTATCTCCCCTTTTACCATAGATGTGAATTAATCAGTTTTCTTTTTTCAAAAGAAGAGCTAAATCAAGGTGCTTTACCCAGTGTCAGCTTTTTTTAACAGATTAATCTCGTCTTAATGGAGCGTTAAAGACGTCAGCGCAAACTGCACAATACGTACCTTCATTCTGCGCTGACTGCAGCAACCTTTGGGATCAAATGTCAGTGATTGTGGAGCTGATACGCTTACACTGACCACTTTGTGCCGTTGGCGACTCCTGAGTGTTGAGGTTGAACTTTCTTCCAGGCTGTTTGTCATGCATGACATGGTGACACTGTGGAAGAAAACAGGAGTGAACATATCACAGTCCAAACTGATGATACACCGCTGTCACATAAAAACACATTTCAGCATTTCCATTCAATAGAGCTGATGTTTGAGCTGATTGATTTTCTACGATGTTGTGTGTGAAGCTTTTACAGTCTGTGTAGTTACACAAGCTAAAGGTATAAAATGTAAAGGTTTCACTCGATCAACATTATTTAACACCGTCTCGTGTGTCTCCACCAGCCTGACTCGTCCGTGGAGCCCTTCTTCAACTCCGTGGTGAGACAGCTGGGAATTCCTGACGTCTTTTCCCTCCAGATGTGTGGTGCTGGACTGTCAGCCGGCAGCGAAACAGACACTATGGGCGGCAGTCTTGTGAGTAGTCAGAAGTAACACCCCAAGGACGAGTTTGATTAGATAAAAACATTGGTTTTAAACAGTCTTTATATTTTGGATCTCTGTCTGAGATTTTGATAGCTTGTGTGTGTGTGACCAGCACCTTTTTATAAACGTCATAGCTGATGTCCTTCATGTCACTGTGTTTCCACATTGGAAGGCCTTTCTACTTTGACTGGAGCTAATTAAGCTAAGATAGCATCCTGCTGAGAGCAAGTCTGTCGCTGTAATACTTTCGACCTTGGTGCCTCGCTCACCGCATCTCCATCATGTGACCCGCTGGTGCAGACAGATGGATAAGATGGCAGGGTGCTTGTGCGTGTATGTGTGTTTATCGACTGTGGTCTGTCAGAGTGTGGGCACAGGGATAAACATTTGAGTGTATTCTTGTTGGATATTTAATGTGGCACACTTGACCTGGTGATGATTGTGTGGTTTTATTCCTTCACGGTGGTGAAAGTTTCTGCCCGAACATCCACTAAGAGTGTTTTAGGCCACAAGTCATATGCTAAAAATTAGAGATTCTCACACAAGTCGGATACAACGATGAAGCAACAACATTATATATCAAAGAGGTCAAAGGTCACAGGGATATCACAACGTTCTGTGAAGCACTTCTGACTAATATTGATTAGGATACTGAGGGAGAGACTGTATTTTAAGTAAATTATTGACGAGGACTATGGTGTTATTAAGTAAATAACACCATAGTTTTTCCACCACATGGCTCTCTGCCACTCCCTCTGTTAGCATCATGTTTGGAATGCCACAAACAAAAGCCGAGCAGAGCGTGAATGAGTACATAACGATCATAATGCACAAATAAGTACACATAACAAATGTTAGCGAAATCTGTTGTTTGTGTTTTGAGTGTTTGGCCGATATGTCAGAATTAGATCACCAAGTATCGGTATTGTATCTGTCTTAAGAATCTTATTCCTATCAGGCTCTAATTTTAAGTTTAGTTAGATACTGAAGTGGTGAAGCTAAACAGATATGTAAACTGCAACTTAGCTGATTTACTGAGGCAAAAAAAATAAAAGGCAGTAATTCTGGTTATCTTCTTCTCTTAGATAATGGGTGGGGCTGAACCAAGTCTGTATCGAGGCTCAGTGTGGTACACCCCTATAATAGAAGAGTGGTACTACCAGGTGGAGGTGTTGAAGCTGGAGGTGGGAGACCAGAATCTGAATCTGGACTGCAGAGAGGTAAAACTTCACAGTCTGAATCGCTTCTCTCACTGTCTGATCCTAACTCCACACTGCACTATTTCAAAGTGAACTGTAGCTTTGACTTGGAAGTTGACTCACAGCACTTGATTAACTGGCTGTGTCAAGGTTAAAACACTGAAATGTAAGAGAAGCCGAGTAGGAGTGTAATCCAGTTTGTCTGCTTGTGAAAGAACTTCCTCATTTTATATTCTTTTGTTTGCTCAAGGTCTTCCATAGGAGCCCGTTGCAGCGAGAACAAACCCTACCGCACGTCACTCTTTCTCTCTTTCTTTCAGTATAACATGGATAAAGCTATAGTCGACAGTGGGACGACTCTGCTGCGACTTCCTGTCAACGTCTTCAATGCATTGGTAGAAGCCATCACACGCAGCTCTCTGGTATGTTGCCTCCGCTCCACAGACAATGATGAAACATGTTGTCAGAGCAAAGATATGCAGGGGAGAATAGCACACACTCACTGTTCAAGGACGTAGTAGCTTTAAGTGGAGGGATCGAGGTTTTTTTTTCCTGTTATAAAAATATATATGTGTGTGTGTGTGTGTGTGTGTGCTCCATGCCTTTGTTTATTTACCGTTAGGCTTTGCACATTTCTCACCTTTTTGGAACTGCACACAAACAGTTCCCAAGGTTAATTTGAACTTGGAGGCAACATTTTCAATTAAAGCAGCCACATCCTTGCAGATGAATACAAAGTAGGAAAATGAAAGCAGAACATCAAAACTTGTTTTGGTGCTATGTTGACCTTCTTTTTCTGTCTTTATCCTTTTTATCCTTCGCACTGTCTCTTTTCTGTCTCTGTCAATTTCTTACTGTGACTGTCTTATTTTCTTTTTCTCTTTCCTCCTGTGTTTTTTTTTTTTGTTTTTTTTTTATATAAATTCAGATCGAGGAGTTTTCTTCAGGGTTCTGGGAAGGCACCAAGTTAGCATGTTGGATGAAGGGAGAGAACCCCTTGAGGTTTTTCCCTAAGCTGTCCATCTACCTGAGGGCCACGAACACCAGCGAGTCATTCCGCATCACCATTCTGCCTCAGGTGCCAGGCACATATATAATCATATAATCATTATAATCATTCCTTCTCTAGAGCTTCCATCAAACAAAGACAAACTCATCTCATCCTCATTTCTTGTCATCTCACAGCTTTACATCCAGCCAATCACGGACGTTGACGGCGCGCTGGACTGCTTCCGTTTCGGGGTGTCGTCGTCAACAAATGGCATGGTGATCGGCGCCATTGTTATGGAAGGCTTCTACGTCGTGTTTGACCGCACTCAGCGGAGACTGGGCTTCGCACTCAGCAGCTGTGCAGGTCAGGGTTCATACTGGTGCCACTTACTGCAGTTATATGTCTGTAAATATTTTGCTTTTTATGAGAAACTACAGCAGAAATCCTAAAGTACAGAGTAAACCAGACGTCAGCTAATGATAACTTACTGACAGGCAAACTCCTAAAGTCAGCCACTTTCGGGCTCCCTGACCAAGAGCTCAACACGGTGTCCTGTTCACTGAGATCTAAACGTCAAAGGTTAAGCCTTCAGTGGCACTTCCTCATAGTTCTGTGGAAAAATGAACTTTGGCCAAGCCTCCGTCCCTAATACTGAAGTACAAAGGTCATTTTTGTTGTGTACTGAGCAAACACTTTTGTAGGCTTAAGGTTGGAGGCTTGTGACAGCATTTAATGTTTAAGCAGGGCAGGTAAAATAAATAAGAAAGTTAAATGCCATAGTTTGGCATGATGCCTGAGCCCGCCATCGAAGACTACGAACAGCAGTGTGCTTGATTAAAAAGCTGGGATAAAGTCTGGAGCCTGGCTGTTTAATGCTCTGTATGTGAGAACAAGAATTTCAAGACATCCTGAAGCCAATGTAAAGATTATAAAATAGGAGTGACGTGAGCTCGCTTGCTGCAACGTGTTAATGGTCTGTGTCATTTGGAGGCATGAAAGAGATCAGTTATCTAAGCAGGTAAACAAGGCAATAATTGTGTATGAATAATTTCTTCCAGTTCCACCAAATTCAATTCAATTTTATTTTTATGGGCTAAATCACAACAACAGGAACCCTCAAAACGCTTTATATTGTAAGGTAAAGACTCTACAATAATACACCGAAAATCTCAGCAATCAAATGACCCCATTTGAGCAAGCTCTTGGTGACAGTGGCAAGGAAAAACTCAAGCAGAACCAGGAGGGCAGCCATCTGCCATGACCGGTTGGCCAAAGAGGCCATATTTAGCAATTTCTAAATGTTCCTTAAACGAGGAAAAACAGGAATAAAAAATAGATTTTGCACACTTTTAAAAGCAACAGTTGTTCAGTTAAATGTTTAAATGTTTAAAACGTTCATTTGCTCATTGTCAAGATCTCTCAGTCCAGCAAAAGGTCTCTTCACCTGTCTTTCCAGCTTTTCTCACACATTAGCTCACAGTCACAGCTTAACTCTTTTTATTTGGCACTTGTTAAATTTGTATTGAATGCGAGCGTATGAGTGATGCTAACTTAATGTTTTATGAGATAATGTTATAAGACCTCTCTCATACGTCACTGCAGTGAGCGATGGGGTGGCTCTGTCAGAGATCGAGGGACCCTTCTCTGCAGCGGACGTGGCGGCCAACTGCTCTGGCGGCCCACTGAAGGAGCCTCTTGTGTGGATGATATCTTACGCCCTGATGGCAGTCTGCGCGTTGGCCCTCCTCATCCTGCTGCTCATGCTCATCCTGCCCTGCAGATGCAGAAACCGGAACGGTGAGATCACGGACGAGTCCTCACTGGTACGACACCGCATCAAATGACTGAGAGGGCAAAGTAGAGCGAACCCGGGGAAGGGACAGTCGGACAGTGAGCAGAGCGCCTCCACGAGAGGCTGCACCGACCAATGACACTCGACTTTGGATTTTTAGACTGGACTCATCAGCTTGGCCCACGGAGGCAGTCGCACAGACAGATCAACTGCCTCTTAAAGGGAAAAATCCCCAAAACAATTCTTTAAAAAAACAGCTGTTGGTGGTGAATTTGTATTTTCTTGTTGGTTTTTTTGTGGTCGTGGCCTCTCTTTGACGATGATAGTTTGCTAATGTTATGCTTATGTTGCCTTAATCCACCTACACAGGCTGGTGGAGGCACTCAAATCATAACTGGGCTTGTTCTAATTAGAACTGCTAAAGGTATTCTGAGAAATCTAGAACTTCAATAACACTAGAAGGTGAACAAAATTATTAAAGCAGTTAATAAGTATACACACACTAACCATCACAGCAGAAATCAAAGAACAGCTCAGCGGTGCAGACAATCACAGCACATCCAGAAGGAAGGATAATAACACTGATATAATCTCCATGCAAAAGGTGTTTTCTAGGTTTCTAAGCCTTATAAACCAAAAGTGCCTTTATTTTTTTGTGGGGGGGTTCAATCTAATGCCAACAGCGGGATCTATTTCTTGGATCTATTTTGAAGTTTTCCACTTGTCTGTGGAGTCAAATGATTACCCAGAGATATTACATAAAAAATAAACTAATTAAAGTAAAGCTGCTCACTGGTAATAGGACGAATATGAAAAGTTACACTCGTGTTTACAGCGCCTGTAGTGCCTTTGTGGTCTCGGCTCTCTGCTAGAACAGTATCAGCAGTTTGGGACTTACTCTGCTGAATTGCACTTCCAAAGTCGATCATAAGAAGTGTTATATAAAACGAAAGATCAATATTTCTCCTTCTGTAACGTAGTTTATTATTTTAATGTAGCTATACCCATTCTGTATACCCTCAGCTTTATATTTAAGTCTCTTTGAATGTGATTGTATCATCATCATTATTATTATTATTATTATTATTATTATTATTATTATTATTGTAATTATAATTATAATTATTCCAGATCTTTGCTTTCTGAGACTAGAATTCAAAGGCTGTTTATACTGCACATTTTATACAAATCATATACAGAAACACTTCAGCATTGATTTTCTTTGTTACTTGTGGGCTTCAGTTAACGTTCTAGCAAAGCAGACATTCCTGTTAGCAGTAAAAAAGAGATAAAGAATCGACTTATTGAATGTCATTTTGCAGTCTGTTCGCACCAGTGACATAAGGTCCATACACAGTCCACAGAAGATGCTGCGCCACAGTTCAGCCTCATTCAGCTTCCTGTAATCTGACCCAAGCTGCACTAACATGTCTGAAAAAATGTCAATTTATGAAACTGTTTCACTGAAAGTACACTTGAATCTAAAACTGCTCGCTTATTTATGAGTGTATTTTTTTCTGTGCCAAAAATTGTAAACTGTGTTGTAAATAAAACAACTTGTGACAAATCAAAGACATAATCGTTTTTAAATCATTTTTATTTCTTTTTGGATGAGAAATACAACAAAATAAAACGTACTTAAATGTAGCTTATAATAGACAAAGTAATTTCAAAAAGTAACATAAATTATGAAAAAGAAAATGGCAATAATTCAATGTAAGTTTTTCTCTGTATACGTGTCGGGTTGATACCTCTGTGAACAGAAGTACAATTCATCTGGTTGTGTTTGAACATCTGCTATTAGCAACTCACATCTGCATGTGAGTTGCTAATAGCAAATATTTTTCTGCTAACACAAAAGGTCAAGATGAATATAATTACTTCATAATCATCACAATATTAGAGCTCTAACAGTTATTATCTTGATTAATGGTTAAATGTCTCTCAGTGTAGTCTTTAGCCGCTCTTCATTTCTGCTTAATTTTTCAAAACACATGTAAACATAAATAGAAATACAGTAGATAAGGCGAAAACAGAGTTTGTACAATTCTAACAAGCTTGAAAGATAATGTATGTCACCACCTTTACCCGGTTTTAACACCGAGTAAAGACTAGATCTTTTTTTGGATGTCTTGCTGCATAAAACCTTTAACAAAAGGCTGTACTTTATTTTCTAAAAAGCTGTGACTGCCTACAACTGTTTTTCCTTTATTTAAGAAAAAAAAAAAAGCGGTGTCATTGTGGTATTGTAAAAAGCTGTGTCATCAGACTCATGCTCTGGCTTCCTCAAAGTACCCTGCTCAATTCATGACACAAATGTTGAGAACTACGAGTCAAATGTTCAATAAAGCTTCATGCTACTTGATGTCAGTGTTGCTAAGCATACGGCTGAAACGGACACTGATACAAATGATTGATTAGAACAACTTTTAGTTGCAGAGGGACCTGTTGCTAGTTTAGTCTCTCTGACTGTTTCTGAGAGTAAAGTACACAAGTGTCATGACTCAAGGTGTGCTTGGTAATTTTGATAGCTATTGAAACAGTTGTGGGGCGGAAAGTGGCTTTAAAGAGCCTTTGCGATTTTTGGTGATTAAAGTTCAGTCATTTAGTTGTTTTACTCCAGCCCATTCACTAGCTGAGACCACATCCTCATGTAGGTTTGGTATTTCTAGTAGATAATTGCAGATTGCACGAGCATGAATTGAGGCTGCTGTTTGGGGGAAGGCCTCAGAGGGGACTTCCAGATTGGGCATATCCCGATGTGCTAATGAGAGGTGAATGAAATGAAAAAAAGGAGGAAGTGTGTGGGGTCGTTTATAGACGGAGAGCTGGGAGGGCTGTGAAATTCAGATAAATGAGCCAGTACACACCCAAGAACCCAGCCCCAGATACTGAGAACCACCAATACACCATCGGGTGGGGGCACCAGCCACTGGCAGGGAGTGTGGCTGGGAAATAGGCCCCACACCTGGGGGCCTGACATGTTCTGAGAGAGAGACCTGACCTGAAACACAGATATTTCCTGTGTCACCCTCCCCAAGACCTTCGGTGTCTACATGCAATTTAAAACTGAGAAGTGGGCACCGACACCAGAGGTGAGGCTGAATGAACAGACCCCCCTCTGGACGCTGTTCAGTGTGCCCACCCCCAAGGCCCTATATGTATGTGTCATGAGAATGAAAGTAATGAGTGTGTCTAAGTTGTGGAGGAAAACTAAGATACAGGCAGCCATGAGGGGGGAGAGAAGGAGGGCCTCCCTGCACCTCAGTGACACACCTGCATCCCAAGCCCCTGTGTGTGTGGAGGGGGGAGGAGCCAACTTCCTCGCTGACCACCAAGGGCAGGGAGGCGCAGGCCCATACAGCCCATTGCTGCAGCTCCACCGACGCCCAGGGTGACCCGTCCGACCACCCCACTCTTTTAGCTAGGTGCTGTTTTTAAGCTTATATGATTCACAACTCAGTCTTCAGTGGCTTAACAAAATAAAAACATTGCTCTGAAAATGATCAAGTACAAGTAATGGAGTCTAAATGAGTGAAAAAGCAGCCAATGTCCAAAGAAAAACCTTTAAAAACCTTCAGAAGACCTGGAGAACTATTGATCAAGACCACTTTATAAAAAGTAGGAAAGACAAGAAAGTATGCTCACACTTTGGAAGCAAAATATGAAGAAATGAGGAGAGGATCAAGACTTTTGCACAGTACTTTGTTTGAATTTTTGTTCCTTCTTTACAAGAAAAAAAAAAGCTTTGTAATCCTCTGCGGATGATAAAGGCGAAGGATACCAAAGACAATGAAACATAATGTCAGGGCACGGATTAACCTTTTGGCTTGTCAAACACTCAAACAAATACAATTAATCACACAACACTCATATTAATATCCTAACTTGGCGTCAAGGCCCTGCTGTGATTCAGACATACGGTGTTTATCATTACATCCAGCCTCCAGGTCAAGCTGTACAACTCAGAGCACCAGATGGGTAAACCTTCTTATAACATCTGGTCCTCCAAAGAGATTAAATCAAAAGGTACATAAAGTGCATGAAATCACACAGAGTGAAGTTAAATTTGACTTTTAATCAAAGTCTAATCTTTCTTTATATTTTACACTTGGCCTGCTCATGAGTGCCATGACAAAATCTCAAAACGAATGAACCTTCATCTGACGGTGGATCCAGTCCGGGAAGCATGCGACGTTGCCGTAAACACCCGGTGCATCCTGCCCAGCGTACTGTTCCCCACAAACGCTGTCACCTATGAGCCACCATACTCCATCCATCAGGGACACCAGAGGGCCGCCGCCGTCAGCCTGAGACACAGTTCAGGAACAAACAAAGGGCAATACTAACTTACAGTGACTTTGAGAGGCTACATGAGGACTTTTGAGGACAGTTTTAGGTCTTTCATGGATTTCTGAGGTCAGTGAAAATGCTCTAAATTATCCAAATAAAAGGGGATATAATAGTCAGCTGCCTCCTCTGGGCTCTAACTGTACATTCACTGCTGACTGAAGTGGATTGTTACCAGGCACAAAAACGAACAGTTTTTTAAAAATGGTTGCTGCACACAGAACATAGTGCTGGACTTGTTTGAGAGCGCTGCAAAAGCAGTTACATAAGAGCATGAAAATGTTTTGGATTCTTTGATGAACAAAAACTGCTTTTATGCGACGGTCTGTTTGGACTGGCTGAACTGCAAACACTATTGGAGCGCATTGTTCCGAGTCTGCATTCAGAGACTCCATTCCCACTCAAACTGAACCATTGTAATCTCGAGGTGGGTCACACTGTGGACCTCTGACACTCAAGGACACTACACAGCTAAACTGATTATCATATCCTGGGATATCCTGTTCGTGTAGGCAATGAAACTGTTGCACTCTGCAGCATCTATGAGAGACACCTGAGCCTCCATCAGGTATGGAAAGACAGAGTCTGTCAAAAAAACAAAAAAACATAAATGAATATATAAAATAACGCTCACACTCTCCTCTACGTTCAATCACTTGACAATGAGTGCAGGACTTTGATGCCATCTAGTGGTAGTAGGCGGCAATGAGCACCAATACTGATTCACTAACTACAGCTGCCTCACCATTTGCTCTGTGACCAAATTGTGTTATCCAGCACTTGTGATGAGCAGTGACTTTCAGCCCCACGTTTGGGAGGCACACGGGTCCGATGTTCCTGAAGCTACCGAGGAGTAAACATCTCTGCTGTAACGTGTTTAACACAGGACGAGATGCTGCTGTTAACAATGGTGTCAATGTGTGCACTCTTACAGCCTCTCTGTACACAGACTGCCACTGTGTGAACAGCTTATTCACACAGAGGGTTATACACAGCTGACAGCTTGCTAGTTTGCTAAATGTAACGCTTACTGAAGTAACAGTCCCAAATGCATCCACTGAGGATGTGCATCTTCCAAAATGTCAACAGGTCTCTGAAACCCTTCAACAAAAGTTATTTAAAGCTTCTATGGATGCACTTTTAACAAGAACGCCTTATCCTAAAATATATGGTGCCATGACTGGCTAACAATGCCTGGTTATTAAGACTTCTGGTTGAGATTAAGGAACTGGGGGGGAAAGACAACTGATTAAAACATGTTAATATGGGATTAACTTTGCTGAGTCCAGCTTAGATTTATGCAGTAAATCTGTGGCTGTAAATCTGTATAAGACAAGATAAGATATACTTTACTTATCCCAAAGTGGGAATGCAGCAACTCAAGATTAGAAACAGCCTAAAAGTAGAATGAATATAAACACAAGCACAATAACATAATATACAATCTGGCAAAACAGAGATATCAAGATACAACTACTATAAAGAAGCTAAACAGACTCATTGGCCACTTTATTAGGTGCACATTTCAGCGGCTTCTTAAAGCAAATATCTGAATCATGTGATGTATATGGGTCATATGACAGCAACCCAATGCATTTAGGCATGCAAACGTGACAGGGTGCTGAAGTTTGAACTGAACGGAGAATGGGGATTTAATAGGTGATTTAAGGGACTTTGCACACGAGAGTTAACTCATATTACTCGTTACAATCAAATTATGCAGAAGAGCATCTCTGAATGTGCAGCACATCGAACCTTGAAGCAGACGGGCTACAGCAGCAGAGGGTCACACGGTCAGCTATTGACAGGAAACTGAGGCTACAGTTTGCACCTGCTCAACAAAATCAGGCAGTAGAAATGCTGCATGGTCTGATGTGAGCCAACATTCAAATAGCAGGGTCAGCTATTTGATTAAACATGAGGCCCAGGGACCAGATTTGGCCCAGCATTGACCTCAATCCGGCCTGCTGGATGGCGTTGGGAAAAGGAGGACAGAAATGTGGGAATTTTAAATGCATTTTCACAAGTTTTACAGCTTTAATAAAAAACAGTACACCAAAGTAATTAACTAATTGATTTCTGTAACTTTATACATTTATTCTTACAATTTAAGCCCATGCTGACAGATTTTTTTTTAGTTTACTAAAGTAGCATTTCTTCACCATGTAAGAAAAACTGAGAAATAATGTTGAAATCACTCTTTTTTGTCCTATATTAGGGTCTCTCATTTATTAAATGTGTAGGTAAAAAAAGATGAAAGTAGGCTGTATGTGGGCCGCAATATAAAAGACTGGTTTCTTAAACATGGCAGTGAGTTCACTGAACTCAAATGATCTCCACAGTCACCACATCTCAGTCCATATTAAATAATAATTAATAACTTCAATGAACTAAAAGGTGATTATAATAATGTAATGAAGGGGCTCATCATAAGCACCTGTTATGTCCAAAGGTTGGAAGAGCCTCATACGAGCAATGTCATTTTTCTGGGTCTGGCTGTTGTAGCCCTCATGAGTTATAATGAGACGCACCGAGTAAGCAGGGTTAAACAGAGGGCCTAATGGGTCCACCATCCCAGCATACTGCCCAGTCTGCAGGACTGGTGGCCCTGCAAAGGTGGGGGGTGACCAGCAGAGATTTGATTAATGGTGGATCAAACCACGGTTACTGAAGGGTGGTGAAGGTGAAGGTGGAGGACTCACCAGGTCACACACTGAGCGGTGGTGACTATCCAGTAGGGGGAGATGATGGCTCCTCCACAGCGGTGAGAGCCGGCAACCTGGAGGCTGACTTGCCACGGCCAGGACCCCGGGGAGGCCAGCTGTCCTGCAGATGCCCTGCTGGAGTTCACCCTGCTTCCTCAGTCTGAAAAAGGAGGGTGTTGTTAGAGCATTCTACAGCTACAGGCTTTCAGAGAGACAAAACTTATTTAAAAAACTTTAAATGTTGGAAAACGTCAACAACATACTGAAAGAAAAACAGTGTGATTACGAGGCAGAGCCTTCAGCTATCCTCGACTATGGAAACAACTCCCAGATTGGATTCAGGAGACAGACAACCTCCCGCTTTTAATATTAGGCTACAAATTTTCTTTTTGATATGCTGGATGCACTCCACTATTACATTAAATCATTAGTAATTAGCAACTTTTGGTTCTCGCTATACTTTGCCTGTCTTGTCTCTCTCTGCTCTCTTCTCTTTTTTCCTTATCCCCAAACTGAGCCTTATTCTGCTGGAGGTTTCTTCCTGCTAACAGTGAGTTCTTTGTTCCCACTATCGCTCTCACTGAGGTTTGGTATTGTAGAGACCCTACACTATTAGAAAGAAACCTCAGCTAACACACCCCTTTCTGTGATCCAGCACATGGTGACAGTGGGAAGGAAAAACTCCCTTTTAACAGGAATAAACCTTTATGTGCTTGTAATTATCTTGCCAGGTGAAAGGTTGCTGGTTTGTTTCCAGCTGGAGTCATAAATCCCCTTTTGGGTTGAGTATAAGCGGGTTTACCTTATAATATAAAGCACCTTGAAGTGATTGTTGTTGTGATTCGGTTCATTTCAAAGAAAGTATAAAGACATACCAGTACAGTGCAATGTCACCACCATGTTGTTAGGACATGTACTTCTGAGGATGGGAGGAAAAAATGAGATCAGGTTAATATTATATCAATATTAGCATTTTGACACAGGTTTATCATTACCAGCTCACTCACTGTAGGGCAAGTTGTTGAGGTATGGATGCCTGAGGGTTGAAGTTAGACTTCACTAGTAAGAATCCATCATTAGCATCAGCCCTTTGCTGGCCTGATTTAAAATACGTGCCCCTGTCAAAGCACAAATTGTAAAATAAAATTGAGCATCGCTTGAAAATCGTTCACAGAGCAGCTTTTGTTTCATCTCAGGCTGAACTAGCTGAGCATCTCACCTGCTGTATCCGATGCTCTGGCAGCTCGCTCTGCCCTTCTCCTCGGTCCAGCCATGAGAACCAACAGATTTCCAGGCTTTACTCTGAGTCGAGTAGATCTGAAGCAGGAAACTGGAGCCGTGCAGCCTCACTGAGCACAAACAGCAAACACAAGCGATGACTTGGCATTTTGTCACAAGTGGAAAGTGGGTGAAGAGGCAGCCAGTTGAGAGTGAAGCACACAAAGGACTGGCAGTTAACAAGGGAAGATAAATGCTTCAGTCTACATATTATCTCATTATCTCATCATGAGGAATATGGATGAATCCAGAAAAAACAAACCTATAGAAGCATCAAACTTTTCCGTTGTATAAACTCTGACCTTGTTTTCAAAGATTGGAAATCCAGATGAACAGAGTTAACTTTCTGGGATTCTCTCACCTTCTTTTATTGAGCGTGCATCAAGATAACAACTAATGAGGCTACCTGGGAACAGGTCAGCAGCACCATTGGGTGTAAACCAAGCTTCACCACTCTGTGAAGAAGTATGGTTTTAGAGGATTTTGGGGGGATTTCATCATCTATTGACCATAATTCAGAGAAGTCTCTGTAGGGTAGAGAGTTGAAAGCTGGGTTTGACACCCCCAGGTGGCACTGCTTTAAAAGCAGGCATGATCCTGTGATATAAATCCCTGCAATTGATCAGTTATCCTAAACACAAGTGTGATCCAAGGTAAACCTCGAATCATGCTGTTGTCTTCTCTTGGCTCCAGCTCAGTTAAGATTGGCTAAGGTGAGCTAAAAATCTGTTCTGTGGGAATTTCCATTTTTTTGGAAATCCCAGAGAAGCTTCATCTGCTGGCTAATAAACAGAACGGCTCCCGGTGATTGCATGGGGCACTAGAACACACAGTGTGGGTAATTTACACATATGTGAAGGTCTCATTAGGGCTTAATAGTATATTCAGCTTTTAGGGCAGCATAACACTTCCATGGAGAAGATGTCTTTTCCAGAGAAGTCCTTAGTTTTGCTCATTTCTGCAAGACAAAGCAAGGTGCCAGTAGTCCAGATGAAAAACTGACCCACTTGCAGTCCAGACCTGTCCCCCTTTGCAAATTTTGTGCACTATGAAACAAAAAATGCAACAAAAGAGGCTCCAAAATGAAATCTTATCAGCGCGAGAATGGGAAAGCATTAAACTTCCCCCCCAAAAAGTATACATTTCATTTGTTGTTTTCCAAGTTTTTCTTTTTTGGAAACCAGGTTCTTATCAGTGTGTTTCATTCAGCTTTATTGAACAAATCTAAAAGTGGAGGACAGAGAAGCTTTTTCTTCCCACCATGAAGCTGCTTACCACAGTTAGCTTCGTCCTGGCCTGCGGGACAGTCTGTAACCCCATCACACCACTGGGACTCCCACACACTGTTCCCATCTCCACATTTAATCCCATGAATACAGGATGAAGAAACTGGAATTCAAGACAGGAACCAGAAAATAAAATCAGTCTTCCAATCTCAGTAATGTTGACTCAGTTCACTAAATAAATCCTTCACTTACAGTAATAGGCAAGGAGGATTCCAGCCACCAGCAGCAGCAGCAGCAAGGAGATGACAGCAGCAACAGTGAACTTGATGCACCTGTGTTTGAAATCTGACAGAAGAGCGCTCACCGTGACTGGAAACTCACCCACACCCAGCTTCACGATTACATTTTAAACACAAAACAGTTTCTAATGACACTTTTTGTTACAAGCAGCGTCCAAATGATGTGCCTGGTATCTGTACAGTCGTGTAAAGAATTAAAATTGTATTAAAAGACACTCAAATACCTTTGTGCTTGGGGATGGAGGGACTGATGTCAGGTGGAGGCTTCAGCGCCACATTGTGAACATACTGGGGTTGAACATCTGATTCGGCGAGCAGGAAGTTTCATCTTCTCATATTAACGGATGAAGTGAGGACAAGCGTCCAGATACTTTTGGCAGAGCAAAAGTGTTTTTGTAAAGTTACAATACTTAAAATAAATTGAAAGCTGGTCTTCTTCTCAAGGCTGATTAAATGGAGATTAAAACTCACCGGATTGGTGGTCATTTTCTGTTTAATCATCAAAAATTGAAATAAAATCCCCCTGTGATAACTCCAGCAGCAATCTTTCACTCAGATAATCTCATCCACATCACTGCCAGCACCTCCGGCATCTCCTCCCAGGCTCCGCTCTGCTCATTCTCACATGGACGTGATCAAATAGAGAGTTTGTATGAAAACTGTCACGCCTACACTTCACACAGCATCAGTTTGTTTCCCTCCTGAGCACACAGCAAAGACAATGACGAGTTGGCGAGTCTAAACATGACACAGGTGTTATCTGCTTAAGTGTCAGAGCAGTGAGTGAGTACTGCTACGCCGAGTGTGCAGTGGAAAGGTACTGAAAACATGACGTATGGGCAGGTAGACACAGTGTGTTTCAGCGACAAGAAAATATGGAGAGGATATTTTAATGTGAAAATGAAATGCATTAATCAGGCCAGCATGCTTTTGGATTGACTGCTTTTTTATTTATTTAATGATACAGTACTCATTTGACAAAGCAGCCTTATATTTAATGCACAGGAAAAGAACAAAAACATTTTACCTGATAATAAAGAACAGACATGAAATGACGCCTGGAGAAGGCTTTAAATGGTACTTCATATTCATACAGTCACTTAGCAACATTCACATTCATCTGGGTGAAACATAAAACATGCACAGCAAACATGTCAGCCTTCCAAACACACACACAAAGTTATTTGGTCTTTTTAATAATTTTTGTGATTTGGCTTCATTCCTAATGTTGATCTGTTGAGTCAGTTTTATTAGAGTCGTACAAAAAGGAATGAAAATTCCCACCTCTCTTTTTTCAACCAAAATAAACTTTTTTTTGCACTTTTTCCCTGATATCACTTTTTTCCAGTCTACACCCAGGCCTGCCATCCTGGGAAAAGTCTGCTAAGGTTTTTGGGGTCCATGGCTTGCTGGATGAGCAGGTTGACCTGTCCTCCCACGCTGAGCACCGTTCCCTCTTCCACTCCCTTGAGCTTCTCCTGCAGCCGCAGCAGCACCCGCTCCGCCACCTTGTTGAAGCTCTGACTGTCACTGCTGGAAAGAATATGAGGGGAAGAGACTGAACACATACACAAAACCTCGCCAGCTCCAATTCTGACACTTCTCTCCTTGATTACCTGGATTTACGGCTGTTGTCTATGTCATCTCCCCCCATAGTGGAGCTTAGCGTTGCGTTAAGCTCCTGCTGCTCGTCATGCTGCAGGTAAAAAGCTTTCAGGGGGTTCATGGTCCAGTCAAACAAAGGGTCATACAGCAGCACCTATTGGAAACGCACAAAGACACAGAAATGTACAAAAGCACTCCTTAATATGAAGTTACGGAATAAAACATAATATTTAGAGCTCTGTGTAAACTGTCCCATGATTTTACCTCCACAATAGTCAACAAAGCTTCTTGAGAACTTCTCATCACCTCCATGGTTTTCTCACAGCATCTGAAAGGGAAAGCAGGGTTCAGATTATTTATAGTGCTGAATGTTTAAAATGTCGAAATTGCAACAGATTTCCCAACATGAATCTTAATCTGTGGTCTGAGAAAAGATTAATGAGGAAGTTTGTTTAATGACACAATGTAATATGCCATTTAAATTTATAAAAGTTAATTAATTGTGAAGGAAACTCATCAATCAATGGTGATTGGCTACTCATACAATAAAAGGATCAGATAATTTTTTTATTATGTCCTGTAAAACCTCAGAATTGACAGGGGGTGCACTTTGTTTTTACCTCGATTTTTACTGCAAGCCACTTTGCAACCCACCTCCACTTCAGTTTATATTTTCATGTCTGATTCAGATTTGTCATCTCATGGATGCCTGCCGTGTTCTGTCACAGAGTCTTTACTTCCAGTTTTCCATGTATGAGTATAAAAGGGCTTGAAGGTCCCAGACCACTGCTGACAAATAAGAGCAACATCTGAGCATAATCGTGAGCTAACCTCCTGAAAACTCCTTCCACTCCAGTGATGCCCATACCGTCCACAATGTCTCTGGAGAGTCTGAAGGGGACAGTCTCAGGGGTGGGGAGGATCTTGCCTTGCTCAAAGGCCACACCTTTAAAACATCAACAACAAAAACACACACAGTGAAGAAAAAGGGGCATCCACACTGGAGGAAAAAAAAACATTTTCTGAAACAAAGCGTGACCAGTGTTGGGAAGGCTACTTTTAAAATGTATTCCATTACAGAATACAGATTACATGCCCCAAAATGTATTCTGTAACGTATTCCGTTACGTTACTCAATGAGAGTAACGTATTCTGAATACTTTGGATTACTTAATATATTATCATGCTGTTTACAACTACGTGAATGTACTATTGCTGTGTGATTTATTACTGTTACTGAAGGTCCGCGGCTCCGAACCGTAAAGGGACCTCTGGCTAATACGTTGTCGGGCTCGTAGCCGAAAACTAGCTTTACTTTGTTGTCTGGGTCAACTTTGCTAGCCAGAGACAGAGAGAGGCATTGAAAGGCAGCTCCAACGGAACTTATTGTTTTTGGAGGAAAACACGAACACGGTGTACAGTCGAGTCTTAATAGCTTACTTACAACTGGGCTCGTCAGGCTCTCTTCTTGGCTGCAGTGGTTATTATTATATTTACATGCTTCCAGCTCCCGTTTTTGCTCGATGACAGCTCGTACTTTTCCTTTTTCTCCCTCCCTCGCTCACAGACACATAAGGGGTACAGCAGTCCATTCTCCCTGCAGCACGGACTACACTGCCTATGATGCTACATTCTTTAGAGCTATACCTGTAGCATTCTGCCTATTAGCTTAGCACAACAACAAAAAGGCCTCTCTCACCCAGGAAACACTCAGAGAGAGAGCGTCACCCTGTAACCATGGCAACCGTAACGCTGCCACCTGGAACAACAGCACGTAGCTGTCAAACAAAACCCAAACAGGCCTGACCCGCCACAATATGAAACAGGGAAGTACCGCCATGTAATCTATTTATTTCAACAAAGTAACTGTATTCTAAATACCACCTTTTTAAACGGTAACTGTAACGGAATACAGTTACTCATATTTTGTATTTTAAATACGTAACGGCGGTACATGTATTCCTTACTCCCCAACACTGAGCGTGACCTTCTTGGTGTAAGAATACCTAAATCGATGTGCACGAGTTCTGCAGTCTGTTCGTCGATCAGTATGTTCTGGATGTGTCTGTCACCCAGACCCACGATGTAGCCGACTGTGGACACAAAACAGAAAACAGAAGGTTTGTTTTTACAATTACTGGATTGTTGTTTGGAGATAATATGAAATCTCGTTGCTGCAAATGTATATTTTTTAATTCTGTGTCATGACTGATAAAAGTTTTCTTTCAACTCTGGACTTCAACTGAGAACAAAATGTTGACACGCTGAGGTGAAAGGTGGTGTTTTATGTACAAAGCAAACCAGGATCCATCAATCACCTAATAATAATCAACACCAACACTTTAGTTTCAAGTCACATCAATTATGTCGCCCTTCGGTTTGTGGCATCTTGTATTTACAGTACATAATGAGCTTTACTCTGTGAGACGGTGTACCTATAGAGGAGGTGGCCACACTGCGAGTGTAAGCCAGCCGCTTCTCCATCCACACTGCGGGATCCAGGAACCGTTCCATGCAGAAATACCTAAAGACCGGCCTGAACTTCGTGCACACCTCGTTGTAGGCCTGCATCTTCTCGTCGAATGCAAGTCTCTGAGCGTCCTGCAGTGACAGCCCAACAAAAACTACAGCTGTGAATTCTGAACCCATAGCAAGCATGTGTTGCCATGTTGCAAAAGTGTTTTCCTGTCAGTACCGCCATACCATCATCTTCCTCCGGCAGGCTAGGTTGGCCCAATCTTGGGGTCGGAAGCGTTTGTGAGCTCCTTTATTGGGCTCCACCAGAAACTCCCCGATGGGCACCGTCCCAGAGCACCACTCTAACACGCCACTGCGCTGTGAGAAAGGCACCACCTGGAATCAAGTATATGACAGATTTTCTTTTAAGCAACGAAGGGAAAAAGAGATGAAAGCAAATGTGAAGCAGTGCCACAGATGTGCGTCTATCGGGGAACCTTGTATCGTCTGATGTTGAGCTTCCTCTTGCGAGTGTCTGTATTGCGCTGCAGCAGCATGGAGCACATGCCGAAGACCTGCTGCATCACTGCGTCCTGTCGCAGGTCGTCCTGACCCTGTTTGCATTAAAACACTAAAATCACTCACAGGTGAGGTGACCAAAATCATCACAACGATCCTTTATTTTAGTGCAGTTCAGTGTATTTGTACAGCCCAGTATCACGTGTGAGGGCTCAAACTGCTTCACAGCCATTGAAGCAAAACAAGAACAGACAGACTGAGTTCTGTAGGACACTGGGAGTTTTAAGACGTTTGCAGTCATTCATTTGTTAATGGCTGAATTCTTCGGTTGATAGTTCCTCTGAGTTTCAGGCAAGACAACTTTGGAGGAACTACTTTGAAATTTAATGCAATTTAATGCAGGGGTGTCGAACTCCAGGCCTCCAGGGCCGGTGTCCTGCAGGTTTTAGATCTCACTCTGGGTCAACACACCTGAATCAAATGATCAGTTCATTACCAGCTCCCTGGAGAACTTCAAGACATGCTGAGGAGGTCATTTAGCCATTTAAATCAGCCGTGTTGAATCAAGGACACATCTAAAACATGCAGGACACCGACACTCGAGGCCTGGAGTTCGACACCTGTGATTTAATGTCTACATGTGACATGAATCTAGTGAGGTGGGAAATATCTGGTAAAAAGTAGTAGAAAATATTTGTGCATTTTGAATTTTCTGAATGATGGGAAAAAGGTGTAGAAGTACTGTAAGTTAAATCAAGATTTTTTTAAAGGAAACACAATATTGTACTGAAATGTACATGGGGAGGAGAATTTCTTTGAGTGGGAATCACCACACAACCCACAACACAATGATATCACATGATATATGAAAGTTATCACCTCTTTTCAACCACAAATTATGTCCTCAGAGTAAAACTTTGTCCATATCTGTTGAATTCAATAAGATAAAGTTATCTCACAGTTACTTTTTTGCTGTAAAATGAGACTTTCACACATATGGAACCTGCCAATGAAACCTGCTGTAAGACAGAGTCAGTCGGCTGTCAGAGTCTGCTGCTGTCTGTGACTGAATTGGGTCAAGTTGGCAATTACATGCAATCTGTTTTTGGTAATACAGTAAATAACTGTGAAAAACCATCGAAAATCGCATATCTGTTGCGGTCTACACAGAGAGAATTCACATTTACGAGAAATGTGCAACCTATAGGAAAATAACCACAATACAACCAGCTGGTGGCCAAGTTGGGTCGCGTCTCCTCGAGTTGATGTCATTGACAAAGACTCATTCAGACTGATGGCAACATGTTGGCAATCTGTCTGCATTTATAAATTAGACAGCAGCTATTTACAAACCTTCAAAGATCTCTCTGAGAGTGACTGCAGTCAATCCAATATCCTCTCTATATATGTATATATAGATAGACTGGCTATAGATACCGAATGAAAGTGGAATGGAGGAATTGTGAGCCACCTCCTCTACATGGATGACATCAAGCTGTATGCTAGGAGTGAACGAGACATTGATTCACTGATCCACACAACCAGGATTTACAGCAACGACATTGGAATGTCATTCGGATTGGAGAAGTGTAGTCGGATGGTAACGAAGAGAGGGAAAGTAGTCAGAACTGCCAAAAGGCAACATCGCTGACATTGAGGACAGCTACAAGTACCTGGGAATCCTACAGGCAAACAGAAACAAACAGGAACAGCAACCAGAGAGTAAGGCAAGTCCTGAGGAGTCAGCTGAGTGGGAAGAACAAGATCCAAGCTATCAACACCTGTGAATACCTCAGGCAGCAGAAACACAAGAAAGAGGAGCAAGAGGAGGAGCAATCATGGAAGGACAGGCCCCTGCATGTTATGTACCACCAGCAGATAGAGGAAGTGGAGAGCATCCAGAAATCCCACCAGTGGCTGGACAAAGCTGAACTGAAAGACAGCACAGAGGCACAAATCATGGCAGCACAGGAACAAGCTCTGAGCACAAGATCCATAGAGGCTGGGGTCTATCACACCAGACAAGACCCCAGGTGCTGGCTGTGTAAAGATGTCCCTGAGACAATCCAGCACATAACAGCAGGGTGTAAGATGCTAGCAGGCAAGGCATACATGGAACACCATAACCAAGTGGCCGGCATAGTGTACAGGAACATCTGTGCCAAGTATAACCTGGAAGTCCCGAGGTCAAAATGGGAGACGCCCCCAAGGGTGATGGAGAATGACCGAGCTAAGATCCTGTGGGACTTCCATTTATAGACGGGCAAATTGGTGGTGGCTAACCAACTGGACATAGTGGTGGTAGACAAGCAGAGGAAGACGTCCGTAGTGATAGATGGAGGTATAGTGAATGACAGCAACATCAGGAAGAAGGAACACAAGAAGCTGGAGAAGTACCAAGGGCTCAGAGAAGAGCTCGAGAAGTTGTGGAGGGTGAAGGTAACAGTGGTCCCAGTGGTAATCGGAGCAGTAGGTGCATTGACTCCCAAGCTAGGCGAGTGGCTGCTGACCTATTTTTACTCGTGCGACTGAGGTGTTTGCTTGCTCTGAATCAGTCAATCGATACAACACTACCATGCAAAATATAGCGATGCTACGCTGTAGAGCTTTTTTTTCCACCACCCAATCAAACACACAGTTTCAACTCTCCTGGTTTTTTTTTTCACTTTCATCTTATTTTGGAAGCTGCTGAGTCAAACTCCCAGGCCGTTTAATGCTGCTGACTGTTGTGAGTTTAATATTAATGCAAAACAAGCACACAGATACAAAACTATTAAGTTTCACCACGACTCTCCCAAGTGGTAAATCATTAGCCTTTAATTGTCTGTCAAATGTGTCAGCAAACACAAGCATGCTCTCACACACAAACACACAGCCTGCTAAAGAATGTTTTCATTAGAAAGGAGTGAAAGCCTGATTGTCCTGGTACAAAAACATTAATTATTAGCAATAGCCAAAGCCAAATGGAAAAAAACTCAAGTTTAAATTGTGAGCACCTTCCCGTCAGGGCTGGCCAGACTATAATGGCACACGAGAAGAGATTTGTTGAAAGACAAAAAAACCCGACGTCAAAAGCACACGTAAGACACACACAAACGCACGCACGCTTACTTTGACCAGCTGTCTCCTGCTTTTGCCATCAGAGCCGACGCAGTCGATGATCTTGGGCAGGTTGACTCCTCCGGCCAGGTGATAGTGTGGCATGAAGGACCTGACAGTCACCAGGTTTTCATAACCACCGGACGGATCCACCTGTTTACACGATAAATATGAGACAAATAATTCAACCAAACCAATTAAAAAATGACACTATACACTAAACATGGATCACCCCAGTAACACTTAAATAACAAAACTTTACATAAACTCTCTGAAAGCAGCAAAGTTCTCTCTCTCTGTATGTTTTTAAGTTGTATTTTACCTTAATTTCCATTGTGGGTATGGTGACCTCCTCAAGGTCTCTAATTTGCATGATAGGCTGATCAGCGGGGATGGGGATAGCCTCTGAAACCAAACAAGGACACAAAGGATGTCTAAGCAGCGGACATTTAATGCACACAACCATAACATATATACACATTCAGAGGTCGTGAGTAACTGTAGAATGTTAGGTCTACTAGCAACAGCTGAGTGGACCTGAGCAACTATGAGCAGAAAAGTCTTCATCCCTTCATGACCACAGTGTACTGATCCTCTAACGGCTGCTCCCAGCAGGATAAGGCACCACGGCACAAAGCTCAAATAATCTCAAACTGGTTTCTTAAACATGACAATGAGTTCACTGTACTCACACCTTTGGCATTTGGTGAAACCAAAGATTCACATCATGGAGCAAAATCTTTCCAGCGCCTTGCTGAATCTGTGCCACGAAGAATTAAAGCAGCTCTGATCCAAAAAGATGACTCAACCCACTCCTAACACGGTGCCAGCGAGTGAATAAAGCATAACTCACTCTTCTCTGTTTTGTGTCTGCTGGCATCCATGTAAGCCAGGGTGATGTAGGCATCGCACAGGCGCTCGATCCCTCGGATCATCTCGGCTCGCTTCTTCCTGATGGTGGCGATGATCTTCCGAGCGACATCCGAACGCTCCTGAATGAGGGAGAACATGTAAACAATTTTTAAAAACAAACAAACACACCAGGTGCTTCTTTTTTTGTCATGTTACAACATTTAACACACCCAAAGTTTCAAAACGCAACAGCGCTGTCCTCGTTTAATGCAAACACCATGACAAACGACGTGTCATATTTAAGCTCCGCATGATGGAGAGAATCGTGTAAAACGGATGGAAACATCACACTCACCAGATCAAACTGCGAGAGCTGTCGCGTAGCACTCTTAGACTGCCGGGACCTGCAAAAGTTTTCGTCTTTGTTGGCATTGACCAGGGCGAAGATGATAAAGAGCGTGTGGTGAGGGTGCTGCAGAGATGCTCGGCATATCAGCTATGAGGAGGGAGGAGTACAAATAATAAGCTGGATGTGGCTGCAGCAAACCTTTTATATAATGCGGTTTACACTCACAATAATGAATAAAAGAGCCGCGTTACCTCATTGAGGACATCGTGGAATCCCGTATCCTCCGCCATGCCAGTTGCCATCTTGGTTCCCATGCGGGCGGCCAGCTGATACATGAGAGGCAGAAACTTGTAGGACGGGATCTGTTTCACCCCTTTCTGTATAAGACAGAAACAAAAAGCTTCTTCAGATGATTATATTTGTAAGATTCAGTGCAGGTATGTGAACGTTTTACTGACCTTCATCATCTCATTTACATCTTTAATGTCAGCATTTTCCAGCCAGAGGGAAGCCAGCCGGAAGACCCAGGTGTCGTGCTCCTCACCCTGCTCCAGACACTGGATGTAATTCTCCACAGCCTTACACAGAAAGCGCTTTCTGTCCGTCTGCAGGTTGGACAGGGCTTTTTCATCCAGCTCCAGCTCTCTTTGCACTTTTATTGTGTACCTGTGAAGTTGGACAAAGACAGGCTGGAAACAGGCCTTCACTTTTTCTTTGGTTGTAACTGGACCTCAGCTTAAATGCAATACATCGAGCTGTAAATGTGCAAATAAACCTGTTGGAGGTCACTTTATGCTCCTTTATCAAGCCCACTTCCTCCTTGGCCTTTTCCAGCAGGGCCTGTTTGTTCTCAAACTCAGACGAGTTCATGTATTTGTCGATGCTCTGGTACTGAGCGTCAGAGAAGCGGGCCAGAGATAAAAACGCCTCAGTCCGCTGGTTCTGGAGCCTGGAGTCCTGAAGTCCCGATTCCCCCTCTATCACCTCCACTGCCTGAGCACAGATGAGACCTTTATTAATTCAACAGTACAGGGCTGTTCTCACGTGAGGAAGCAAAAATCAGCATAAAAAGGGCAAAATTTACAGGTATCAACACAAACATTAAAAAAATGTAAAACAAGATTAACCAGATGCACAAAAAAATGTCACTACAAAACTGTGACCCGATTCAGACGTATAAAACACACACAGACACACACATGAATTATTTAATTTTGTCTATATGAATCTGGCGTAGCCAAAGGACATAAAGTGTAAACTTGCAGACGTTTAATATTTATGTCGTCGCCTGCTCCTAATTTGTCTGGACATAAATAAATTATTCATGTGAGGGTGTGTGCGTTTGAAGGCCCGCATGCTGCCAGGCCGACGGGTAATAAACCATTCATTTCTCTAGGCGATCGCTGCTGTGTGTGTGGATTTTAGCGCGTTTGAGACCTTTAAGATTCCTGTTTTGGTCGCTCTTCTTCACACGAAAAGGAAATACCAGAAAATAACTCTTAACCGGAGCCACTTTGTTAATTCCAGGAACTGTGGACACTCCACATGTGTGTAAACGTCACAATTCTGTCCTTTTAATCTTTTAATAAAGCTTCGACTGCTCATACCAAAAGCTTCTTCTTACCCTCTCCAGGTACTTCTCCAGTATGACTCCAGGACTTTCCAGGCAGGTTTCTGCCAGCCAGTTACCACACAGCCTGAGGCACTCGGTGTAGACTGGTGCTAACGCTGGATTTAAATCCACCTGTGCAACACACATCAAACCAGCTCAATAATCCATCTTGGTATTTGGATTTAACTTATCTAATCTTACTGTTTTGCATTAGTTACAACACAGCGTTATGTGTCCAACTGACCTTTTTCTCTAGGCTGTGTATCATCTGCCTCAGCAGGCCCAGAGCCAGACCCTGCTCTCCCTTTGCCCAGAAAACCTGGGCCTCCTCCAGTTGCCACGACGACACAGGTAGCGACGCCCAGGTCCTTCCACCGCCGGCATGCTGCTTCATCTGGTAGACTGCACGCTCTGCCAGCTGGATAGAGGTTAGAAGCAACCTTCATATGACATTCACGTGGTAAATAAAAGGAAAACAGTGCTTCAAACCTTCACCTGTGGATCTGTGGATGTTACCTGCGTGTTTCCGGCCTTGCGAGCTAACCGGCACAAGTCCATGAGATGGTCAGTGAGAACAGAGCTGAGGTACTGGCTGCTGTCGGGCTCTCCCACCCTGGACAACAGGGTGTGCTGGGCTACAGAGCGGACAGCTAGGATGGGTTCCACTAAAGCAAAGTCACTGTCAACGAGGAGCTGAGAGTGGTGCCGCCACTGGCTGTAAACTTCTCTCAGGATAAGGTCTGAGAAGGGTCTGATGTAAAAAAAAGAAAAGAAAAAAGAGTTTAAACATGAATAAGTCCAGAGGAGGCGTCCCGTGTGTTACTGACTGCGCGGTATGCTTCTGCCTGAATCACCTGGAGAACAGCTCTTTAACACTCTCCAGCTCTCTGACGCTCTGCAGGTTCCTGAGGGCTGGATACAGAGATGACACGGCCTCCAGACTGCCTTTGCGTAGCTCTTCCACCTCGGCACCCCTGTAGAAATGCATACGCGTTATAAAGCAGAAATAAAGCTGTTGTACCAGAGGGTAAAACTTCATATTTTGTCCACCGCACCTGGCCTGTTTCAGAGTTTCATCAAATATGGAGAACTCCTTATTCCTGAGTGCTTGCAGGGCACAAAACACAGATTCGTGAAAACCAGGATTGGATTTCTCACTCCTGCAACAGAAAGACATATTTGGAGAAAAAAAATAATCAGCTTCTAACTGTGAGATTATAGTTGTGTTTCATGCAGCAGATGCTTCCCTCACCTTTCTGACAGCTCAAAATCCCACTGGGTGTTCCTCCAGGCTGCTTGAAAGCGAAGATCTCGCAGCTCAGCTCCCCACTCGACCCCTTCGCTCTCGAGACCCCTCATGTAGGTGGCCAGGATGCTGCTTAGACCGAAGTTCTGCAGACCCTGTCGGCATAGGATTAAAGAAACTGTGTTACAGTGCACTGAATGTATTAGCTAAAATGTTTCAATCTAAAACATTCTTTGGAGGAAGTGGTTCGTCATAGTATCATTTCAATCATACCTCCACGATGCCCACTTGCCGAGTGACCTCGGGAAGGGTACAGTGAAGGTCGTAGGAGGTCAGGGCCCTTCCCCACATAGCCTCGTGTTCGTAGGTGCGAATCCTGTGAATTCACGTGGCAAAACGGCATCAGCAGATCTGATAATGACTGAAGCCTAATGAGGAATAAGTGACCATGTGAAAGATCTAATTGAAATTTTCTACCTCGTCAGGGGGCTGGTCATGGTTTCGCCACCACAGCCATACAGACTATCCGGCTCCCCGATGCTGCGATACACCTCGATCAGTAGCTCCTATTAAGTATGCAAAAATGAGAGGAGAACAAGATAGTCTTTTAAAAACAGATAAAATAGCTGATGCGTGATAATGATGATACATCAAAATGCAAGATCAACTTCGACGGCAGTGCATTTCCTGGTTGCCAAAAGAGGCTGTCTTTTTTTTCCTCCCATATTTTTATGGCTGTTAAGCTCCATGAACCTTTAATTTATATTCTTAGCCAAACAAATAAAATTGATTTGACCTGATGTTGTCATTTAAAAAACAAAGCAGCCTGTGTAACTATGTGTGCAGCACGAAGAACCAACCTGCAGACTGATATTGGTGTCTTCTATGCTCTTCTCGGTCAGGCTGGAGATCGTGAAGGTCTGGCTGTTCTCTTCAAAATTTATTTTCCGCGTTGCTCTGGAGTTGGTTCTGCAGTTACAGGAAATGAATGGATCAAAAATGAAAAGCTGGATAAAGTTATTTTTCTGTTACTGTTTAAATGAAGCCGCCGCATACTTGCGACTTTCTTCCATGTTAGCTTTGATCTTGTCCACGTAGATCTCGGTGTACAGCAGGGCGGTGAAGTGAGCTGAGCAGGACTGAGCGGCTTTGGCCACCTCCAGGTAGTTCAGATCCAGCCAGAAGTTTGAGTCGCACACTGTGCCAAAGGATTTACTGCAAGAAGGCAAAGCTCTACATTCATACTACGGCAGGTTTACTGGGGCAGAGACAAGAGCAGGTCCAATCGAATAATATCTGACTACAAACCCGTCAGCTTCCAGTGGCCTCTGCTGGTGTCTGAGGTAGTCAATAACTGCAAGCATGGTACGCAGAGAGGTCTTATCGTGCACGCCCTGGCTCGCAGTGTCGGACTCTGCAGAGAATAACATAGACCCTCATCTCAAAGCAAACAAGCACTAAATACGATCTATCGTCCACTGTCAAAATATAAGGAACAGGATCAATAATATTTGTCACAGATTCAAACTGACCAGAGTCAGACGTGAGAGGAGTGGCGGAGCGACTCGAGGCCTGAGCGCTTCTGCAACAAAAGCTGAAAAAGTCCTGAATGTGGGAGGAGAGCAAGTCCCTAAACGACCCATCGGAGTCATCCAGAAGAATGGAGTGAATGATGAGAGGCAGTAACCTCTGACAGCAGTCCACCCACACCTAAACATGGAGAGAATAATGACACAGAGACACAGAAGGAATAAGGTGGAGTAGGCTGTACTGACATTCAGTATATGACTACAAATGTTAACTAATTAAACACAAATTAAACAGAACAATTTACTTTCTCCTCTTGTTTGTTATTCTAAAAAAAATACAGAATTCTGGCTGAGTAATGTAGCCATTCGACTTCTAAACAGCTCTTAGGATAACTCACCAGGCAGAGTGGTCGGGACAAAAGCAGAGCCTCACACTTGACCCCTCCGCTGTCCAGCAGCGCTGTGCACAGAGCCTTCAGCCAGCTCTTATGGCTGCCCGCCTGGGGAATCCAGAACTCCTGGCTCTTCAGGTTTCCTCTGGCCTCTGTGCTCTCCTTGGCAGCCACAGCAACCACCTGACCATGGATGGCAGCCAGTAATCAGATGCATGAGCTTGCTGTGAGCTCCCGTGAGGTAACTTGCAGACACACGTGCAAATATCTAAAACCCACCTTATTCTTGGCTGTTCTGAATGGGTTAAGGTAAGTCAGCATTGGGTCTCTGTTCCCTTTGTGTTGCTCCCAGAAGTCGACTCCTGACTGAGTTGCGAGGATGTTCTTCAGGCACTGAGCTGCTGCCCGTCTCACCTCGATTCTGGTAGACAACCACAGCACAGAGCACATCAGCTTTTCCCATCATCATGAGTTAAAACCTGATAGCTACAGAATTTGAGGAGTCAGCGTACTGCTGTTGAGTGAGCGCGTCGTTCGTGCAGTTGAGGACGATGTACAGACACTGAGACTCGGTGGATTCGAAGAGGGAGACGGCTTTTTCATACAGGGGGTCTCTGCCATGGAGAAGGGCGATGTTGGACAAGTCTACTGGGCCCAGCTCTCCTAAACAGCTGCCTGCCGTCTCTGCAGCACAAGGACTGAGCTATGAGAGCACTGCCAAACTGAATCTTATCAAACTGTTGACATGGAAGACAACACAGCTTTGATTTGTTTTACCCTGAATGTCAGCTCCTCCAGGGTGGCCGGCTGCTAGTTTACAGAGCTGCAGCAGATTGAGGACCAGCTTCACCAGCACACTGTCGCTCGCGTCGGCTAAAAAGGATGACACGGATGGAAAACATTTACATGCAATCGTTCTCACGCAGAAACCACTCTTCCTCCTTTAGCATCATACCGTGGCACTCTTTAAGAAGCTCTCTGATCTGTCCTTTGTTGTCATGCAGCTGTCTGGTGAGCTCCTTTAACCCCTCGAGTCTAGTCAGAGGTAAGGAGTCACAGGACGTCACTGACAGGAAGTGGGCGATCTCCTGCAGGGGGGATAATTAAAAATTCATTACTCTCCGTATCAAAATGATGAGAGAAGATCTAAATAGACTTTTAAAGCGAGGACATTATATTTACACATGTATTTGCTGCTTTTACCTGTCTCAGACTGAAGGTGCCAGCGTTATATTTGAGTTTGTGCTGTACAGCCCGCAGCTCTCTGAATTCAGGGACATCAGGGAAAGGCTCCAACCCTCTGATGGCTTCCTTTAACGTCTGCTGATTTTCTATGACAAGAAACTGCAGCAAACTCAGAACCTTCAGGGCAAAAAGAGGATTCAAAATCAAAATCATGCACACTGAAAAGGAGCCACAGTTATTCTAAGACAAAGATATGAAATAAAGAAGAGTTTGTTATCAGCAAACAGTCCATCCTGTGCACAAAAAGACCCAGATTGTCTTCCTCCCCTAACCACAACCGCTCTCGGCAGATGGAGCCCCTCCCCAAGCCTGGTCCTGCTGGAGATTTCTTCCTGTTAAAGAGGAGTTTTTCCTTCCCACTGTTGCCAAAGTGCTTACTCAAAGGGGTTCATAAAATTGTTGGGTTGTTCTCTGTATATACTATTGCAGGGTCTACCTTACAATATAGACCACCTTAAGGCGACCGTTGTTGTGATTTGTGTAAATGGCTTTCCTAAAAACTGTCTTTCCCATTTTCCTAACAAAATATTAAGAAATTATGGGTGGCCCAAGAGTTTTGAACTGTATGCTGTGTACTAAATACTAAATACATTCAACGAACACCACGCTTTGGCATGCAATCACTTACCTGCTCTGAGATGGAGGGTCGGCTGGTCACCTGAGCAGTTAGAGTTCCAATGATGACCTGTAGGTGGCAGCCCAGAGCATCATCACAGACCTGCAGGGACACGTGACACACGGAGGCCAGCAGGTCACAGCACAGAGCGAGGCTGCGGGTAGAAACCTCATCACACGGAACTGGTCTGTGGACAGCAGAAAAACAGTGTTTATGTATGTACAGCACAATATGTGTGAAATGTAGAAAAACTGTTCTGTAACCTAGCCTAAAACCGCGCTACTAATGTAGCTAAGTTAGCTCAATTTTTAGCCAGTTTTTGGTGGTAAATGACGCAGTTTGAATGTCTGTTTACCCATTTGTTTTTAATATCGGGATACCTTGTAATGATAGAAAATAATAATAATAATAATAATAATAATAATAATAATAATAAAACAGGAATAGTATAAAAATGACCGTTTTTTTGCTAATTTATATATATGTATATATGAAAAAGGATAGCAACAACTTCTATATATACATATGAGCATTTAAAAACAGCCATTAAGAATGGGAAATGACCAATTTCAGTGATCACAGACTTGCTTTGGTTTAAGTTATATGTTATGTTATCTTGGTATTACAAATTTTAAGATCAGTTGTTGTTTTTATTTCTAGTGGTAACGTGTTCCACATCTGTGGGCCTTTAATTTCATATAATATCATCTGATTGACTTACTCAGGATTCACACCAGTGTGTAAGTCTGCCTGCGAGTGCACCGACCTGCTGTTAATATGGTGAATGAGCGTGTAGATTATATCTCTGAGAACAAAGGCCCAGGCTCCTCCCAGACCGTCCTTCACCTCCCTGAGCAGCAGGCTGACGAACAAATGGTACATGAGGAGGATGCGGTGCCGTTCATAGCTGTTGGTCGTCTCCGCTGCTCTTTCGCACACGGCCAGCAGAATCCTCTGGATAGAAATCTACAGACAGATGTAACATTATTGCACATAGAACAGAAAACGGAACACTGTCACTATTATCAAAACAAAAAAAGTTTGACTGGGTGACAATACATGAGACATCATACCGGGGTTTTTGACAGAATGGCTACCAGTGACTTGTGGTTGGCACCGTGGCACTTGCTGAGGTAGTCCAGTGTAGCTTTGATGACATATGAGCTGAAGTATGGTGGATTTGGTACCGGGTCTAGCTCTCTGAGAGATATTAAACACTGATTTTGACGTCCATTTGTTACCACACTGAGTATTTAGATGAATGAACAGTAAAAGAAAATAAAAAACAACAACAACAACAACAAACTACTACAGGACAAATATCCCAATACCCAATAAAGCGTTTCAGGTCTCCTCTGTCTTCTTCAGCTCCACTTCCTTCATACAGAGTCATGAGCAGTTCCACTACAATGTCAGCCAGGTTACTGTGGATCAGGCTGTCGATTTGCTGTGGACACATGTGAGAAGGTGAATTTTAGAGTATATAAAATCATTTGACTATGGCTTGTTCAGCAAAGCATTTGTGACCTTGATAACATTTTCTCAGATCTCAGGACTGACAAGCAAAAGTCTTGAGTGCAGATGTACTGTCGATACAAGCTGGTGTTACCTGTTTACCCAGACAGCTGGCATCTTTGAGCAGCTCATACACCATGTTGGCCTTCTCTCTCTGCTGTGCAACCTGCGAGTCCTGGCCCGGCAGTGCAAAGTATGGCAAAATGTTGACCATGATCTTTGGGAAACAGTCTGCCAGTAAGTCCCTCCAGTCTTTGTCGAGAGACCTGCCGATAGACTTCACCTGCTCAAAGTCATCCAGGAAGACCAGGCGGGGGATCAGCACCGGGTAGGAAGAGCTTTAAGGGTATTGGAAAAGGATGCTCAGTCGTAATACACTTGATTTCAAAAAACACCAGCTTAATGTAACTATAGCAGAAGGAAATGTGACTCAGTGGTGCAAAGATGAGCTTGTTTTCTCACTTATAGAACTCTTTGACTGTGGCATGATCCAGTAGACTGTAGGGGAAAGATCCAAGAGTGTAGCGGTCATCAGACTGTCTCTGTGCGAGCCACTCGGCCACCAGGTAGTTCAGGTGAGAGCTGACGAATGTTTTTACACTCTTGTAGCCCAGCGCTCTGCAGACACTGCACAACATCTGAGGTGAAAGAGAGGACAGGACAAATCACGTCATCCTGGACGATTACTAAACCACAGTAAATCAGTTTGCATGCTTGATTGAAATATTCTCCTCCCTATATTCTGCGCCTTGAAAAAGGAACTCCCATAAATCCACATGCAATAGAGTCAGTCGCAAAAATCCCACCTCTTACTGGCAGTAAAACTGGCCCATAGTGACATACGGTGCAGTATTAATCTGCATCAGAGTAGTTATCCAAAGCACGTGTTACCTCACTTTTACAATGCATCAAGACCTTGTAAAAGCAAAATTGCATTCAAGTAGCTTGTTACCTTTTTAATGAGCTGCTCTTCAATATCGTTTTCTTTATAAGACTGAAAGAGTGCAAACAGGGACTGTTTTTCACACACGGGGCTACAGCACAGTACGACTGACAAGCTCTTGAGCAGGGTGGCCTTGCGGTTGAATATCTCGTCCTCCCGGTCCTCAGAAGAGCAGCCTCTCTGCGTGCGATTGCACAAACAATACGTTAGTCGGTGTGTGTGTGGGGGGGGGTATAGCAAAGAGTTGCCGACATGTGGTAATGCTGCTCGGTCTTACCGGAAGCTTCATCCCCTCCTGAGCCTTCAGGTAAACATTCTCAAAGGCTTTCTGCTGGTGTTTAAGTGGCAGCATCTTCGTCTTATCTGGTTGCTCTGAGCTCATGTCCAGAAACAGCCTGGAGATGCGATACCAGCGAGCACATATTTATCTGTCTGATCTTGGTCTTGCTTTATGTTTATTAGTGGTAAAAGACAGAAGCGTACCTCTCCACTGAAACGGCTACCAGCATGCGGACTTGGTGGTGTGCGTCTGCGAGGTGAGATGGAAGGACAGCAGACACGGGATGGTCGTCCTCTCCGTCAGAGGTTCTGATGCTCAGGACGGCCCACTTACAGCATGGGTCGGCCTAACCAAGCCGAAATGACAGCAAACACAAAAGAACAAGCAAAGTCAAAAGCAGTGACAACAAGAGCTGCTGCAGTAATGGGACACTTTTACAGGCAGTAAAAACAGCAACACTGTTGCTTAATCGTAGATTTTACCTCCAGGAGAGCAACCAGACATTGCACTAAAGCAGCTCGCACAGATGCCACGCATTTACCCGTATGGCTCAGGAAACTGAAACGCAGTACAATAGGAGCATTAGTAACAGTTCTGACTACTATACACTTCCACAGAAAACAATACATTGTTTGTAGTGCAACAAATATACATGTTTTACCCTGTAGCAAACCCTTAAACAAGAGAATTTCAAATTCCAAAAGAAGGTAATTTTACACTTGACTTCTCTATCAAGGATTGAAATCATGTATGTAAATGTAATCTTTTTTAAAGAGCAGCCAGTTCATCTATTAATGGTGTAAAAACATGCTTCTAACCAGAATCCGGACACCACTTTCAGCAAGGATCCCTGCACATGTCTCATCTCCTCTGGCATGTGATGGGTTTTTCCCAGGCTCTTTATGGAGGGTAACAAACTCATCAGTACAGCAGCACAGATCTCCTGGTCCTGACGATACAGAGAGCACAGGTCCCTGTGAAGACAGCAACAAATACATCTATTTATTACCACAGACACATTAATTCACGTTGTGCAGATTGAATGTGTCTCATACGCCAGTGGACGGAGCAGCGAGTCAAATTCCTCCGGGGAGAGCGAGTCCTCAGCAGGAAGCTTCTTCAGCAGGATGAGATACTGCAAGAAAACCAGATAAGATCAGTGTTTCTGGCTAAAGGGTTGCCACGGTGATCCTCCAAATTTGCTGCTCCCTACCATGTTGAGGTGCAGGGCTTTACTGAAGTCCATCTGCTCCACCAGCAGCAGCAGCTTGCGCCGCACTTCCTGGGGTTTGAAAAGCAGGCCGTGGACGGGCTGGACCGAGCCGCACTCGCACAGGAACTCCAACACTGCGAGGAGAGCCAGGTCCTGCTGTGCCAGATGATCTTCTGATAGAAGGCTTTTCGCACCTGCAAGGTAGCGAGCAATGTGTATGAAACGTGCTAATTTTTTACTTAGCTGTCTGTGTTTTTAAGAAAGGAACAAACCAGGAAAGGACCCGACATACCTGGGCCGCAGGAAGTGTCAGTGTTGTCTCCTTTGGGCCTGTGGTTCCCGTTGGTGCTGCTCTGGGGCTCTTCACCATCATCAAATAAGTCAACATCATGGCCTTGCTGAGTTCTGGTCATTTCCCACTCATCATCCATGGGGTCATCCTCATCCATGACAGTGACTCTCCTGGCAGCAGTGCTTATCTAAAGGGAAAAAGAAGGGAGCTTGATTTCACAAGCCTGCTTTTCACATTAAGGTTTATCCTTTTGTATCTTTTAAATCTGTGACACGCTCTTTCTGTCGCTTACCAACATTTTGCAGATTTCCGCCAGCTCGCTGAGGAGGCTGGCTGGCAGAATCATTATAAAGAAACCAGAGGAGGTGGGACAAATATTTTCCTGCAGAATGATCACAAAAGTAGTTAAAATCCACTGTCAATGCCTGACTTCGACTTTAAGAGACATGGTTGTTTTTCTAGAAGAAAAGCTTTGTCACCTTGTTTTTTCTGCTGGCAGACTGTGTGCAAAGCTTCATAACAGACCTCAGGGTGCCCATGGTCCCTTCCTCTGTCATTTTTACTTTCACCCCTGAAACAAACCCGCTGAAGTCCTGGGCGAGGGCCTATGAGCAAGAACAGCCCGAAACTTTAAATCTGGGGCTCATATTTCATTTCAACTTTCAATATGACAAACAAGGGTTCTCAGCCAGGCAGGAATCAGATTTTATGACTTTAGATAACTGATTACCTTTGCTTTACCGAAGAGCTGCGATCGGCAGGCCTCCTCCTCAGTCAGAAATCCAGTGGAGACGTAAGCTGCCAAAACAGCGGTCAGCTGACTGAAACAACGCACCAGACACTCTGGAGGAGTGGACTGAGACTGTCGAGGGTCCAAAACAATAGATGTCATTGTTTACCATAAAAAAAACATTCATACGCGCGCACACACCCGACTTTAACTCACTTCAGGAGAGAAGCAGTTGAGTAAATTGTCAGCCACGCAGAGCAGGGACTGCTCCAACTTGTTTCTGAGGCCGGGGACAGCAGCAAACCGGCTGTCGGCCGACGCCGTCCTCGCCGACTGGTCAAATCTGCGGACTTCTGACGGCAACGTGTTGAAGCTGAACTGCTGGTACAGTCTCTCAATCTGTTCCAGGTTGTCTTTGGCATCAGAGGGTATTTGCTCTTGAGAAAAGACACTTTGAAGAGAAAAGAGTTGCAAAGAGGGTTAGTTTAATTCCCAAATCTCAAAGCAATACCTACAGAGAGGGCAGAGAGAGATGCAGTGCAGAAACTGGCTGTATATTACAGGTTACGGCTAGAAATTGTATATATTAATAAAAGAGGTTGAAAAATGAAAGAATTCCCCTCACCTTTCTATGCCATGAGTACCCAGCAGAAACTTTAGGCCGACTCTGGCGTCCTTCATAGTAAGAGAGACCAAGATGTTCGCTATAAGATTGTGAGGAAAGTCTCTGCAATTAAAAGAGAAGTTTAGGTTTTATCTTAAATACAAATGCAATAATACAAGATAAACTTTATTCTAGGAAAAAATCCAGAAACAAAGGAAAAATATGAAGTAAGGTTCAATTTTCTGAGATTTGGAGTTTGTGCAAACAGAAAAAGAATCCTATAAACAACACTTTTTTAACTGGAACATCTTATCTTTTGAATATAAAAGCACCTTCTACAAATATTAACATCAGTGTATAACCTGCCAACCTGCAAATGATGGGGTGAGGTCTGGAGCTGTCCTCCATCTCATCACTCTGGTCGCTCATCAGCATCCAAGCTATGAAGCTCTCCTTCATATTAGGTGATGTGGCTCCTTCTGTGGCCCCTGCAAAGTCCCAGCCTGATGCTGAGATGAGACTTTTTGGGACCGGACACTTTAGCAGGGCCTGGGCAAGACAGAGTGCAGCACTCCTGCGTACGAGGAATCGAATCACATTAGTACCTTTTGTGTAATTAAAGAAAACTACTGTTGCAATGAAAAAAGAGAGAAACTCACTTGGACGGTTTGCATACAGATCCAGATAAAAGCTTCCAAAAGTCTCTGTCCACATTAATCAGTCCTCCCTGGATGATGGAGGCCAGCAGGTCCAGGCTGAGGGACTCTGTCGGGGACGAGCTGACCCCACGCACTGCCAGGCCCCATACCTTAACCCAGAGCCTTCCCAGCTCCGTCCTGTAGACCTGGGCTCTCTCTGGGTAGCGAGCCTGGCACCGGGCCACCTCCCTCAGACAGCGCAGCACATACACACCCCTCTCTCCCCTCCGCTGCTCTGCCAGGAGCTGGTGCAACACTGACAGCAGTGAGACCAGCTCGCGTCCAGGCACCATGTATGGGTACTTAGAGGTAAGCGCTGTGGTGATTTGCAGCCTGAGAGGGGAAATAAAAGACGGGAATGTCTTTATGTGACGCTGATAGCACAGCAGTCCTCTGTGTCTCAAGGCAGAGTTGATGCCCCATAAAATAAAAAGCAATAACACTGATTTAAAAGTCACTCTACCCAGTAATCATCTTTATTTAACTTGAAAATGTGTTTATATTATTTGTGCTGTGATTATCATACCACGGTATGACATCAAAGTCACTGTGCTGAGGCTGCAGATGCTCACGGAGGACCTCCCAGCCCATTTCGATACGCCGGCGCTTGCTGGCAGCTCCGTGGGTGGGACTGCCCATCTGTGTGGCTCTGATGGAGGCCTGGGTGACATCCACGATGTGGGTGTCACTGTCATCATTAAACAGCTACAGCAAAGAAACGTAAGAGCGTTTAAAGGATTAAATGCGTCCAGACACCCTCCTCTAATGAGCTTCCTCGCCGCACTTTTGAGCGAAGCTGAACCTTGATGCGCTCGGTGCATACATGACGTTCCAGCTTTCTTACCTGGTGACAGATGTCAGCCGTAAGCTCAATGAGATTGTCTTTGACGGCTATGTGTCTGGTCCCTGTGACGTACTTCCCTCTGCTGCCTATGTGACCAATCTCCCTGACCAACGCGTTGTAGAGGTTGTACAGCAGACTCCGCCACTTGGACCAGTCCTCAGCATGTGCACCTGCAGTATGAGTGAGAGCAGCCACCAGCTATTGGTTATTTATTTAAGGATATTCAAATATTTATGTTCATGACGTTTAAATAATTACTGCCAACAAATGAACGCAAACCTTGAGTTCAGCCACAGCTTTGCAAAAGTTTATATTTTTGATGTTTGCACCAGTGAAATTTGAAAGATTTGCGCACTGCGATTAAATTTAAATTAAACTTTTTTGGTTTCTTTTACTGGTTTCTATCTAACATTTATACACACTCACACACCAATGAATGCATCAGTCTGGAATGCATCAGGAACAACCCGAGATTCAGTATCTTGCCCAGAAAGAAGGTTGGAAGTGGGAGCAGACAGGGATCGAACAACCAACCTTCCAGTCCGCTCTACCTCCTTAGCCCCCCAAATGCAAACTGAGCATCAGAATGAGGAAGATGATTTAATTACTTTGAATGTACCATGCTTGTTGTTGCAAGACATGCTGGTCTGAGTGTTTTAGAAACTGCTGATCTGCTGGGATTTTCCTACATAATCATGTCTGCAGTTTACAGAAAATGATCCAAAAAAGAGGAAATGTCCAGCGAGCGACAGTGGTCTAAGCGAAAATGCTTTTGTGATGTCAGAGATTAGAGGAGAAAGGTTATATTGCTGTAAGAGATAGGAAACTCAAATATGCCCTTCTTAAAACAAAGTAGTGGATGGTCTTAATCAAGGTGAAGAAGAGCATCTCAAAATGTGCAAGACATCAAACCTTAAAGCAGATGGGCTACGGCAGCAGAAGACGAACCAGAAAGGAAGGTGTACCTAACAAAGTGTTTGGTGAGTGTAGATCCAGCGATAAAGCCTGACCTCCGACCACTATTAACCACAAACGCTGGAAACCAACATTTAAAATGAAGTTTTTAAAAGAAGAACCTGTATCCTGTGTCTTGGCTCCTTTGGGGTGGTGGACACAAATCTGTAGGTTGAAGAACTCCACAATCTCCTCTTTGAGAGCTGGACTGGGCCTCATGTCTGCCCAGACGTACAGTATGGAAGGCAGAAGCTCCTCTCCCAGTCGACACAGCCTCATCCTACAATTCATAGCTGCAGATCTCAAGAAGATGTTCAGAGCTGAGACGAGGTGCTCCAAAACAGCCAAGTGTTTCTCCTGCCTGATACGATTGATACAAAGGATGCATAGTGTTTAAATTTAGCGACTAATACCGGAACATTTATGCAACGTAAATCTAAAACAGTGTTAAAAGTCTTCACCTGACATTAAGCAGTGCTTTGGAGAAAAAGCTGAACAGCGTGTCATTGAATCCATCGGTCTGCATGCAGCAGCCCTGCACCACCGTGTGGATCACTCTGCTCACCAAAACGCGGTTGATGGGTCTGGACGAGGAGTTGAACAAACCACAGTACAAGTCCAAAAGATCTAAGGATCAAGAATAAACACAGATCCATCAGTTCTTACTTTTCTCTGCTTCCTGATGTTTGGAAAATAAAACTCCAAATAGCCCACTGACCTTGCCACTGCTGTGGAGTGATGTCACACCAGTACTTGCGGACAGAGAGGATGTCCTTTACAAGGAGGCTGCTATAATCTTCTCCATAGGCTGAACAGCAGTACGAACTCTGCAGAACCTCCAGCACATGTTTCAGCAGCTCACTGCACTTCAGACGAGGCCCGCCTGGAGGAAGAAGAGGACACTCTTAACTGCAGTCCCCACAGTTCATTCAATATGTTTTCTACTGTGTCTGATGAATTAATGAAAGATACTTATAAATATAAAGATATATGAATGTTCCCTAATTTATTACGACATACATTCACCCAAAATTGAAACATATTGCAACCTGCTCCTGCTCTTACGTTTGTTAGCACAGCGAATGAAGTATTTGATCAGGCTGCATATTTCAGCCATCTTCTTCTGCCGCGTGGCCAGCGTGGTTGCTGTGACGTTGGATTTGCTTGATTGCATGCTTTCCGTCTCCTTTTGGACATAGCGCTGCAGAAACCTGATGCAATAAAATGCCAAGCAGAAT